>NW_028252156.1:0-119554 GCF_964263255.1 Lissotriton vulgaris
TGTGTGTGTGTGTGTGTGTGTGTGTGTGTTTGTATATCTATATTTATGAGGACCAGAACATGTTTGCACACCAACGCTATGAGGACCAGTGCGCTATGAGGACCGGAAAGCCGGTCCTCATAACGTTTACAGTGCTTACATACTGAGGGAAGCTCTCTCAGCTGTCTGAGTGAAATTTTGAAGAGGGCTTCATAATTCCTATTTTTCAGACAGTGTGTGTGATGAATACCCTCCTATACACACAAAAATATCCTCTCTCTACACACACAGACAGTGCGGTTGCTAAGGACAGAAAGCAACCAATCAGATTTCAGGGGTGTGTCTTCATGGTCCTCATATTATCAATAGAAGTCTTAAAGTGTGTGTGATGCTGCAGGTTCCCATACCGTCAGTAGAAGTCTAGGAGAGTTTGAGTATATCCTTCTAACCTTCAGAAAGTGTATTTTAATTTATCATTTTTGCAAAAAAAAAAAAAAATTTATAGCTGGAAACCCAGCTCTAAACATTATAAATCCTAACAGCCAGAGTTTAAAAAGGTTTTTTTTTTGTGTGACATGGGCTCGGAAGAAGAAGGGGTTTTGAAGACTCCAATGATGTGTGTTTTTAATGAAAAGTACTAACATAGGGCCAACCATAAAAAAAAAAATGTTTTATAAATAGTCATTTCAACTTCTCAAAATTGGGACTGGGAATGTCCCTCCTACAGTGAGATAGCTGAAGGTGTACACGCTTCAGAATTTCAATAGAAGTGCTATTTTCTCACTGGAAAGCACCTGCCAAAGGTTTTGGAGTGTCAAAAACGAAAATGTGATCATTAAAAGCACAGGCTCGATTCTGCACACAACAATGTGATGTGGAAATGTCTCCGCGGTTTCACTGTTTTTCTATTCAGTTCCAAGGATGAATTCTGGCCGGCCAGTGCTCACATTCTTTCATCTCCTTACCATAGCGGTGCTCACCTCTGCGCAGCTGTAGCAAGAGAGGAAAGTACTAGAGCTTAGCGTGATCTGAAAGTGCTTGGAATGGAGGATAGATCTGGGATGATCTGTCAGAGACTGGGATGATCTGTCAGAGGTAGAAGAGAGCTGTCAGAATTATAACAGTTTAAGGATGAGGAGCACAGAAGACAGTAGGAAGGATGTACATGACAATGATTAGTGTAAGAAGTGGCAACTGAGACTCTGGCTCACACACCACATAGACATTCAGTCCATGGACATACAGTAGACATTCATGTTGTAATAGGCTGACAGTTGAGGTGTAGCCATTATTCCAAACCATATGCAATATAAAAACTACACCCCCCGCCACCCCCCAGTGGATCTGGTGATAACTTGTACGGGGATGGTCCAGTCTTGTATGCTACCTGTACGTTTGGGACATAAACTGCAAATATATATATCTTTTGTCCTGGTCAGCAGAGTCCAGGAAACTTACAATATGAGTCTCACAATGGTGCAATGACAACATCAATAAAATATGCCAACTGCAATCCTCAGTAAGGTTTTTTTTATCATGTCACAGCAGAAAATAAGCAACTCAGCTTATATATAACCCATAGCTATTTGGCATACCAGATACCATAAGCAATCTTGCAGGCAGGAAAGCATCATCATATCATTCAATGCAAACTTGCCCTAGGGTATCAGATATCACTTTGCACTCATTACACGTCCATCACCCATTTGTAATAGTTATGTGTATCATCATCAACTGGACTAAGTACTGATGACAGTGAGCCAGGTAGCAGTAAACGGCGCAATAAACAGTGAGGGGAATGTTTCAATTTGAAATCTTTCTTTCCAAATTCATCTCTATCACCAAAGTGCTCGACCTGCGAACTTTTACTTTCAATTACAAATCAGGCTAATTCCAAGTCTCAGTAAACATTTTAATCAAGAATCAGAAAACTCAGACAGAAGCAGAGTCCGGATATGGAATGATTTTGAGGAGGCCTAGACGCAGGGAGAAAATTGTCCCTATGCATTTTCCCCACATATTAATGCTGTAACTAAGTGAAAACCATCATTGGCATAGCCAATAGGTCTCGTCTTTGGGACCTTATAAGTGTTTAGCCATGCAACAGTTGATGTTGTTGCACCAAGGATATTGTGCTGGATAACTAAACACTTATAAGGTCCCAAAGGCGAGATCTAATGGCTATGCCAAGGGAAGCTAAACCCCCACTGTACACTCATTACAAATGTGGCTATTCATTCTATGCCAAAACTGAAAATAAACTTCTGTAGCCGAAGGAGAGTCTGGAGAGAGATTTAGAGAGAGAGAGAGATTTAGAGAGTGAGACATTTAGAGAGTGAGATATTTAGAGAGAGAGAGCAAGAGATTTAGAGAGATTTAGAGAGATTTAGAGAGAGAGATTTAGAGAGCGATTTAGAGAGAGAGAGCAAGAGATTTAGAGAGAGAGATTTAGAGGAGAGATTTAGAGAGAGAGAGATTGAGAAAGATTGAGAGATTTAGAGAGAGAGAGAGAGAGATTGGGAGAGGACTTGTGGGTTTCAAAGAGCTAGTTGGAAAATAATGAAAGATTCTGGATGAGTTTGAAAGCAAGAAAATGCCGACAGGGGGAGGAAAAATTGAGAAGAGGAGGAAGCTGAGGAGGGGGGGGGAAGAGAGAGAGAGATTTAGAGAGAGATTTTGAGAGTGAGAGTTTTAGAGGGAGAGATATATATATAGAGAGAGAGATTTAGAGAGAGATTTAGGGAAATAGATTTATAGAGAACGAGAGATTTAGAGAGAGAGAGAGATTTAGAGAGAGAGAGAGATAGAGAGATTTAGAGCGAGAGAGATTTAGAGAGAGATTTAGAGAGAGAGAGAGATTTAGAGAGAGAGTTTTACAGAGGTTCAGAAATGAAATGAATGAAATGAAAAGTAGATTTATAGAGCGCGGTTGCTGCCCAGAGGCGTCCAAGCGCTAGAGACCAGAATAGAAATTGCTTGAAGAGGTAACTTGTTGATATTACTGAGGGGAGTTAAACAAAAAAGTCTTCGGCTGTTTTCGGAATGAGGGGAGATTAGGGTTGGATCTAAGATGAAGAGGAAGTGAGTTCCAGATCTTGGAGGCATTATGGGTGAATGTCCTGCCACCCGCCCTTGCCTTTTTTATTCTCGGAACTATCGCCATAAAGGCCTGGCTAAATCGAAGGTTTCTGCTGGGGTGGTACTATTTTACTAGGTCCCGGGTAATCCTAGGTCCTGTGTCCCAAAAGGCCTGATGGGCAATACACATGGCCTTAAAGATGATTCTCTGTCGCACTGGCAGCCAGTGCAGGCTGATCAGACCAGGTTGGCTGATTGTCTGCGTGGCAGCTGTAACAGTGTGCGGGCTGCACAGTTCTGCACTATCTGTAGTCTGCGCAAGGTGTACTCCGGGGCGCCAAGGTAGAGAACATTATTGAAGTCGAGGCGGGACTGTATAAGACCTTGGATGGCCACCTGCTTTGCCTCCACGGGTAGAAGAGGGAGGACTTTCTTTACCATCCTAAGAATTCCGAAGCAGGTAGCCGAGAGTTTTGTAGCCTGGATGTTAAATGAGAGGGTCTTGTCCAGCCACACCCCAAGGCTCTTGATATTATCCTTGGGTACTGGGGGGGTACCTAGACAAGAAGGCCACAAGGAATTGTAAAAGGTGGGGTTTGCAGGGCCCAGGAGCATCAGCTCTGTTTTGTCCCCACTGAGCTTGAGAGATGAGGCGGTCATCCAGCCCTTTACCTCCTGTAAGCACTTCATTAGCCCACCTGACGACGGCAGGTCGGCCTCCTGCGCCAAGGAGACCACCAGCTGGGTGTCGTCCGCATAAGAAATTATCTTAACCCCAAATGGACGAACGACCTCAGCCAGTGGTCTCATATAGATGTTGAAAAGCGCAGGGCTTAAAGAGGAGCCTTGTGGGACTCCGCACCTCAACGGCCTACTCATGGACACTGTTTCTCCATCAAAGAATTGGAATGATCTGTCGCTCAAGAAGGATTTGAGCCATAGCCAATCACTATCTACTATTCCGACATTCGAGAGGCGGCTCAGCAGGGTGTCATGGCTGACAGTATCGAATGCCGCGCTTAGGTCAAGGAGGATCACTGCCACTGACCCCCCCGATCTAGGATTTTTCTGGTTTCCTCATTGACTGTTAGAAGGGCGGTCTCTGTTCCGTGTTTGGGTCTAAAACCTGCCTGGGTGGCATCTAACAGCTGGTTATTTTCAAGGAAATTCACCAGCTGGAGATTGATGTACCTCTCAAGGATTTTGCTCACCCAGGGGAGCAGAGAAATCGGCCGGTAGTTGCTAAAGTCAGAGGGATCTAGATTGGGTTTTTTCAGTAGAGCTCGGACCATGGCCCGCTTCCAAGCGGGAGGGACAGTACCAGAGGTAATGGAGGCATTCAGGAGGTCCACAATGGTTGGTAAAGTGACCTGGGGTGCCAGCATCATGTCTTGTGGAGATGCTGGGTCGCATGTGGACCCATATTTTACCTTGCGGTCAATGGAGTCCAAGGATTCAAGGTCTAGGGGGGGAAGTGGTCCAGTGTAGGACGGGGTTCTGATAAAGTGGTTCCCAGATTTGTTTGATCCTGGGCTATGGAGACAGTACCTGTAGAGGGGAAGGATGAGTAGATTTTATTGACTGTTTGGTGGAAAAATTCTGCCAAGTCATTACAGTGGTCTGTTGTTTTTTCCTCGTGCAGGTTAGAAGATGGAGGTTTATGAGTTTTTTCAGAATTTGAAAAATGTCCTTAGGTTTGGATTTTGCTAGTATGATTTTGTCCGAGAAATATACAGATTGGGCAGATTTGACCTCGCCTTTGTAGAGTTTGATTGCCTCTGGGTAACGGGTTTTTTCCTCCTTAGAGTAGTCTAGACGCCATCGTCTTTCTATTTTTCTGCATTCGCATTTCTTTTCCCTGAGAGCCTCTGAATACCAGGGGGCCGTTTTGTGGGAGTGTTTCATCGTTATTTTACTCAGGGGGAGAATGGTTTCAAGCGCTTTTGTGATCCAGTCAACGTGATCCAGGTTGGCCAGGCATGGGTCCTCATTGTAAGAGGGTTTGTCAATCGCGAGTCTGCTACTCCAGTCATTGACTGGTAGCCGCGCCCAGGATCTGGCATGTCTTACCGTGGGTCTCACGGGGGGTGGCTTAAATGTGGTCCAGGTGAAAGGCACTAGTAGATGATCAGTCCATGGGAGGGAGATTGGTAGCCCAACCACAAGGTCTGCACAGTTACTGAACACAGGGTCCAGTAAGTGGCCCTTAGCGTGAGTCGGTGCCTTCACTCATTGTAGTGTAGCTAGGTCGTCTGTAAGTGCTGTAGCTGTATGGTCCAGGGCAGTATCAAAATGAAAATTGAGATCCCCTAGCAGAGTATAATTAGAGGCAGTGCTAACACGGTCAGCCACAATCAATGGGAGGAGATTGTGAAACTGTTTGGGGGGGCCCCGGGGTCGATATATTAATGTTCCTGAAAAGCAGTTTCTAGGGGAGAGTTCTAGGATAAATGCTAAGCTCTCACAGTCTGGAATTGCTTCAGAGATTACTCGACAGTGGTATTGTTCTTTATAGATGATGGCTAGGCCTCCTCCTCTCCCATCAGGGCGGTCCTGTTGGATAATTTGGAAGCCTGGAGGGAGGGCGGTCACTAATGCAGGGTCGGAGTCCGACGTGAGCCATGTTTCAGTAAGAAACACTGCGTCTGGCATGCGTTCCTCTAACAAAAGGGCAATTTCCACCCTATGTTTGGGCAGGGATCTGCAGTTTAATAAGAGCATACAGTAATCCTGTTTCGCATCTAGGACCTGCTTAGGTTTGAGCGATAGTTTACATTTTGGACAGATCTCTGGGAGCTCTGTAGTATGATGTAAATGCAGGCCACAGTTCGTTCCTAACGGCCTTATGCTGAGGAGAGCTTCCATGCTATAATGCCTGGTCTTTTGTGGCCGAGATGTAGGGGGCATGGCCCTCGGCCGCAAACGGCAAACTCTCAGAGAGAGAGAGAGAGATTTAGAGATTGATTTAGAGAGAGAGAGAGAGAGAGAGAGAGAGAGAGAGACAGAGATTTAGAGAGAGAGAAAAAATAGATTTAAAGAGAGAGAGATTTAGAGAGATTTAGAGAGAGAGAGAAAGAGAGAGAGAGAGATTATCCAGTCTGGCGCCTGAAGAGTATGAAGGGGATGAATCTCACATTAGAAATGGACGAGGAAGGCTTGTTCTTATGATGGATGTACCACTCCCCATCGTACCCTTTCAATCTGTGAATAGTGGACTTGTAACGAATGTTATGTTTGACATGTGCTAGGTGAGCTATTTCTTTTCTTTTGCCCTTGCATGCATCTTTAATATATGATTAAAAAAAACTGAATATTTAAAAAGGAAAATCCCAAATGCTACACTTGCTATTCAGATTTCTGAGCTAATGTCTGGGGTGGTGTCTGTAGGACAAATAAGTGAAAAAACAGAAACATACTCCCATTCAACCCACATTCAGAAGTTTTCTAAAAAAGGCAATAAGGAAGTAAACACAGCACAGGCGTTGACTGGTCCAAATGCACCACATGTTCTGCTCCTCAATGGAGAAGAGCGACAGAAGGGACACTTGAGGAGACTGTTTCTAGAATATGTTTATCCATTTATGAGCAGTGTCTATGCAGGTGTTTTGGCAAGGCATTCTAGTCACTCACCATACCATCCTCAAAATGTAAATGAAAAGTTCTGCACTTAAATCGTACAAGAAAAGCAGGCCATTAAGTCTTCCAGCGCTGCAGCTTTCACCATTGTTCGAGTATAGAACATGGATTTTTTGTGCTGAAAGACTGCTGTATTCGAGGGAAACTATTTTATTGAGACATTAATTAATTACCATGGGTTCCCTTTGCATATTTAGGCTGCTTCATTAACAATTCCAAAACATATGTGAAGGTCGCAGTGGCGGAGGTAAAAATGAAATGGAGCCATCTTTCCCAACATGGCGAGTGGACAGAAAATGATTGAGGAGGAGGGAAGCATGAAGGTTAGGAGATGCTAAATGAAAACCGCATGTAAAGAGCACAGACTTCGGTCCAACCACACAGAAACTGAACGGGTCACTCTTTTTATTCTTATAAACTAGCGGGAGCAGTGGCGCTTGGCCCATGTGCGCGCGCTATAAGAGTGCCCGCAAGCCATGCGCTTAATCAGCCATGACGATGGAGTGAGTGGCTCGCGCGCAAGAGCGAGCACCAGACCATATGTTTTGAATTATCGCATCTGTGTCTGGGCACCATAATTCAAAACATATGGCGCATGTGTGGGTAACGGCAAGCAATAGGCCACACACGCACGAGCCTGTGGTGAGCTTTTCAAAGCCCCTTACTAAAAGTCTCGCCAGTGCAGCGCATGTGCGCTGCTGCAGGCTCAACATAAAAATGAAAGTAAGAAGAAGAAAATTGGCCCGTGCAAAGTGATGACTCCTGCCAGATCTGAGCCAGTGACGTGAAGATAGAGATAGGGACTTTCCAATCATGTGCCACAGGAATTTTACGAGCACTCGACTGCCAGATAGGAGACCCTGCTGAAGTGACTGCAACTCTACTGGAATATTCTGCCTTCACGAGAAAAGGAGAGAGTGGTAAAATTGCTAAATACATCTTTTTCTGGAGACAGGTAAAATGCACATGTCTAGACAGCCCTCTCCTTCACGCTGCAGTAGTGCAATGGCGAGCAGACAGGTGGGATTAAAGGCGTCTGTGAGGCTTGGAGGAGGACGATCATCCAGGGCATGAGAACCACAGCCCTACTGTGAGTTGGATCAAATGGTGGGGTCAATCTGTGAGAAGAAGCCAAAAGCCCAGTTTACGCACTGAACCATGGATCTCAATTGGACAAGTCTAGGCTGAGCCCGTGATGGCACATGGACCTCGTCTCATCGACTCGATCTATCGAGGTCCAATGGCTGCATACAGAGCTGATGTATTCTGATGTTCTCGTGAATATGGGATGCTCCAAGAATACTAGTCTACCTAATTGAACAATGGCGCAGAAACCAAAAACAGGCTGAAGATCATACACTATGGAGGCAGTAGTCATAGGAGGACCAGACTAATGCGTGTACAAGGATTCCACACATACCAATCCCAAACAACAGCTGGAAATTAAACAAACATTCACATGAACATTTCCATAATAATGAACTTTTCAAAAGTGACAGTTTTCCGTCTGTCCACCAGCCTAATGACTGTGAAAACTGCAAGGAAGATAAAGCAGACAAAGTGATAGTTTGTACCAACCAAAAAGTTGCTAGCGCATCACCACTCAATGGTGTGTGTCCAATAGAAACAGATGGTCCATGGTGTGTTTGCTACTCAAGGGCTTTCAAACATGAGGAGGACGTGTGGTACCACCAGGTGAGATGAGGGAGACTGCTGGAACAAGCAGCAACTGCATCCATCCAGTACAGAAAGCGCCACATCAGTAGCCACCCTGTTGGCCGTGCTTTCCGGACAATAGTGTTTCGTAGTTACTATTTTATGCCCACCTTCACAGGTTTCTAAGTCAACTACACGCATGCAAAAAGGGTTCTTGGTGTCTGGTAGTTCAAAGACTCTAACGGATTCTGAAGTCAGGGCACTAAAGTGTGCTCTTTAAGTCAAAACAGAGGCTGCAGATAACAATGATTTTTACAAAAGGGAAATAAGTTAAGCCCTCACTGCTGATAGCTGGAATCAGCAGATCGCCCTGGAATCCCTGCATGGCCATCTAAGCCTTTCATCCTTCAGATGTTAAGCAGCATTGACAATGGCCTCAGTAGAAAATACACCATTAATGCACCCTGAGGCCACAACAACCATCTTGGACATCACTTACATTTTCTTAGCAAAACAAAAAAATCCACACTTTACCCCATTGAGGGGGGCGCTAGAGAGCGCGCAAGCAGCATGGCCGCACTGATGTGAGGCTCCTGCTTCCTGGAACTGATATCCTTCACTTATCCTGAACAATTGGCCGCTAATTGGGGTAAATTGTCGAGAGATCGGTGGCGCTACCCCGCGGCTACAAGTGGAGTGAAGTGCGGAAGGATCGGCGGCGGACAATCGGAGCGGCGGGCGCCTGAAATCTGAGCCGCGCCGCCTGCCTGACCTGCATGGAGCTTTGACTCGGCTGCAGTGACTGGGAAAGGCCGGGGATTACCACGAGGCAACCAGGCCGGGCGTCCGGCAACGACACAGTGAATCAGCGTTATCGCTAACAACCGAGTCACGGCGCAGAGGCGGACTGCCGGTGCAACAGGACGCCAAGGAGGCATTTGTGGAGATTGTACTGCTGGGGGTGGCGGCGCAGTTTTCCATGAGGCCACTGCGCAAGAGACTTTGCCGAGAGCCATAATGGTGTTGCGATTTGATTAATGGATGCGGACATACTGACGGAGGCGGGGAGGACTGTGTAGGTGAATTCGTGGGGAGCCCACATAGCGCAGCGGTGGAGGATTGGCGCGTGTTCCCCCCCCCCCCGCTGTGAAGATGTAGTGAACACCGGGGCAGGATAATAAATATACTGAGGAGGCCGGACATACAATGGCGGCTGCGGGGAAAGCGCCTTTGGCAGGAGAGTCGTTCCGAGGTGTGGGGACAGGCTTCGCGAAGATACTGAGCAGTTTTCTTCCCCTACACGCCTCGGTTACGGTATGGAACAGTCTGTGTGATGCCCGTGGTGAGAGGGGAGATGGGCAGTGGCAGTGCGTGGATAGCCGGCTGAGACGAGAGTGCAAGAGGAGTGAGACCCTTACTGGCCGGTGCGGAGCGCCTGAAGCGACCTGCGACAGGTGCGATCAACCCCCTTGGAGCGGCGGAGCATTGGGTGGTGGTTTGACAGGGACTGTGACTGCCGGGCCGCCACGAGTACTCCACCCCCATATTGTGGGTGCTGGATGTCACAGGCTGCTGCGGTTTTACGGACTTAGCAACCTGCTGCCGTTGTGCCCTACAGGGCTTTAGAAGGGGCTCAAGTAGCTCCGTGAATCGCCATACATTGGTGGAGAAGGCAGCTGGCGATTATGAGGTGATGCTTCAGCGGGACACAGTCTTGGGCAAGTAGCTGACCCAGTGAGGTGAGAGCTGCTGAGAAGCGCTGGACAGAGCAAGCTGACGCGACAAGAGTGCGGGGCAGGATCAGCTGTTGACGACGAAAGGGCCATGTGGTGACTCGGGCTGGCCCTCACACTTCACCCTAGACTGGTGGTTGCCTTGATTACTCCTGATACATACGCAGAAGGCGTCGCACTCTTGCTGAAATATGGGGAAGACCGACACTCGTCAACCGAAACTAAATTTTGAAGCTGCAAAGAAGGGAAGCAAATCTACTGCTGACGACCTGGAGCAGGACTTGGCTGAGTGCGCTGGAGGGGGAGCCAATTCACAGGCCTCGGACATGGCCAATATACTACAAGAGATGCGGCAAGGATTTGCAACAGTGGTGGACAAGGTGGACCGGATGTCCTCTAGGATGAATGCCATTGCACATAAGCTAGATGGCCAGGAAGACTGCATTAAGGAGGCGGAAAGACACATATCAGAATTAGATGCCGTCACTGCAACCCGTACAGTGCAACTTATGAGAATGGATAAACTGCTACCCATCAGAGCCGCAAAAAATGAGGACTTGGAAGCGCGCAGTCGGCGCAACAACATACGCGTCATAGGCTTACCAGAATCGACAAATACTGGTAGAATGGAGGACTATATAGAAAAACTACTGCTGGAGTCCATAGGCAAAGACGCCTTTTCCTCGCAGTTCATAGTGGAAAGGGCGCACAGAACCCTCGGTCCACGTCCGGTGCCGGGAAGCCCCCCACAACCTATAATTGCACGATTACTTCATTATAGAGACCGGGATGTAGCCCTCAGAGCTGCGAGAAACAAGCAGAAGTTGACATATGATGATAACACCTTTTCCATATATCCAGACTTCACACCTATCATGCAAGAAGATAAGAAGATTGCCGCAGTGTTTTTGGAAGTCAAGCGGAAGTTGCGATCGGAGCAAATTGATTACGCACTCCTCTATCCAGCCAAGGGAAGCAGCGATTCTTCACGTCTCCCCAGCAAGTCGAAGACTTCCTCCGAACATTGAAATGAGCAAACCGGGGTGGAGAGCGACTGGAGGCCTCGCAGTGGAATGGTGACATGAATGAAAATGAGGATCTGGAATGACTGACTCCAGCAAAGTAATCTGCACACATCCAAGGAAACTATTACGGATTGGTAGGCTTGGTCGGACAATCTAGCTGATGCGAGATGAGATCCTTCCAGTATGGCTCAATTGTTTACATGTTATTGTGGTTCCAGGCCTGCTCCCCCCTCCTCATGATAGGGCCGGCAGCGCCTTCGGAGGAGAACTTAAGGGGAGTGAGGAGACTGCATAGCTGTCTAGAAGGTCCCCCAACGGGTATTACCCCATGGAAGTACAAGTTCTGAACTATGAGGGGAGGGTAACAGAAGTGGGGTTCCAATTTGGAGGTAGGGTGGGAGGGTGGACGTGGGATTCTGGCAAGATTGGGTTGCTTCAGTGGGTGGGGGGAGGGAATTTGCAGTTCTTGTTGATTAGACGTAGGTCTGTGGGGGGGTTGTTCGAGGGGGTTATTTGGTACATGTGGTTGTCAATAAGCACATCCAAGGGATTTACTGTATGGTCGTACACAAAGATTAATATTACTTTGAAATGTCGTTGTTGTACTGGAGCCGCAGTTGTTGAGTGACTAAAGGTGGTGGATCTGGAACAGAGGCAATGCTATCCGATGGAGCACTGTAGAGATGTACAAGGCCTAGCTCATGACCCCCATTGACAGCACTAAACTAAACATAATTACATGGAACGTATGGGGGCTGCGTGACCCGCGCAAGAGACGTCAAATACTATCCTATCTTGACAGACACCAGGTACACGTAGCAATGCTGCAGGAGACACACTTCAACCCAAGACGTAACATCACATTTGCTTGTAAATGGGCGGCACACAGGATCTTTTCTTCTTTCTCTTCCTATGCGAGAGGTGTGGCGATTCTGGTTAAGAGGGGCACTCCGTTCACACTAACGGGAGCCACGTGGGATGCCCAGGGGAGATATTGCCTGACTTGGGGGAGGTTGGGGTCTGATTCTGTTACCCTGGCCTGCTGTTATGGTCCTAATGTGGACGACCCCCAGTTCATTACAGAACTATGATTGTGGACATTGGGTCCAACCATATTGTGTGGGGAGGTGACTAACATTGCGCGGAGTCCGGATATTGATAGGTCCCACCCAGCTCCCCATCATTACACAAAAGCCCGTGCCATGCTGCATTCCACACTCACGGACCACAATCTGATAGATGCGTGGAGACACTTGTACCCTAACGACCTAGAGGGAACCCACTTTACTGCGCATGCGGCTACTGGGGCGAGACTGGACTATATTTTCTTGAGTGTCGGGCTATGTCCAGCGATTTTACAAGTACAACACTTAGCCAGGACTTACTCGGATCATGCACCGGTACGGCTTACATTGTCCTCCACAGATTATGGTCCTCCCAGAAGCAGCTGGAGGTTGCAACCTACCATACTACTAGACACTGTGTTTCAGGAGGAGCTCAGAGAGGAGATCAAAGATTTTTTCATACGTAATAAGGATTCGGTAGATAGCGTAGAAATTATCTGGGAAGCTTTCAAAGTGAAGTTACAAGGTTTTTGCATAGCAAAGGGTGCTGGGATGCTTAAAGATATTTTGAACACGTTAAGTACACTTGAGACCAAACTTAAGTCATTGGAGAGCAGATTAGCTACTAGGCCAGATGGCATATCCAAAAACAATCTCAGTTTAGATCGAAACTCACAGCCTACATGTATGAGGCTCGCAGAGAGGCGAGATTTCGAGGGAAGTATTGGACGGCCTGCCGCTATGGCCAGGGGGAGAGGCCTGGGAAGGCGCTGGCAGAGACGATTCGGAGGTCATGAGGCTCTAATGTAATCCTAGAATTGGAAGGGTTGGACGGCATTGTATATAGGGACATTGCGACCATACTTAATGCCTTCACTGAGCACTACACGGCATTGTATACAACCACTAGGACGGGAAAATTGAACCTAGACGCATATTTGGACGATATATCGCTGGGGTGGTTGAACGATACACAGCAGACATTTGTGTGTGCCCCGTTTGAGCTTGACGAGGTCAGGAAAGCCATCATGCATATGCAGTCGGGTAAGCCCACGGGGTCGGATGGTATCCCAGTCGAGTTTTATAAAACCTATATTGATATGATGGCTCTGTAGGAGAGTAGGGTCTGTAATCCTATGATCACCCAGATTTTTTGCTTTTGTTTCACTGGTTTACAACTTTCTCTGGCTGTGGGCCTGCTAATCAGACCCACAGCCTATCTGTTCTCTCACTAAATTACAACGTGTACCTTAGGTGCATTTACCAATTGGTACTGGGCCACCTTATCAGACCCTGTAACTCAGGGCATAGGTGTACCCAGGGCCTACCAGGGGCTGAAGCATGTATTATGCCACCCCTGGCTGGCCATCTAAATCTGACACAACTGGCTGCATGACAGCTGGGGCAAGGTGGTGTAATCACCCTTTGCTTTAGATATAGAATACCTATATCTAACCCTAAAAATGGACACACAGATTCCTATCAGTCACTCCTATGGCAGGCCTTGACAATCCTGAAGGCAGAGTGCTTTGAATCGTGTGAGATGGTGCTCTGGCATGAGCTGAGCCTGTTTGCAGCTTGCGGAACCAAGTCCTAATAGCTGTTCCATGATAACGCGTACCATATACTCTGAAGTGCATTATAATCCTCGCGTTTAAATGCTATCTTTGGTATCGCTTTATCAAAACATTTCGAGTAAGGTGTCATACGAATTGGAATACTAACCCCTCGCCAATTCTGGCGACGGGGTTTGCATTCCACCGTTCTAGAGGGTTACAACATGTATGTAACTGTGAACCCCGGTTAAAGTTAACTTTAGCCTCAGCATCACAAAATGGATGCTGCCACCACAGACACGAGTCTGACCCCCTACAGCTGGGAGTCCTTCCAGCGAGGGGAGCTTGGACAAAGGGTTTCCTGTCAGGGGCTGTGCTCGCACCATCCCACAGGGTTTTGTGTATCCTGGGTAGGCAGGGCTTTTCAGGAAGGTGACTGCAAGTGGCACCCCGGTGCTCACTACACATCTGCCGGCTAGAACCAGTTCCAGGGGCACACCAGCCCCTGGCCTGGGGAAAGTCCGGCATGGGAGAGGGGTGTAACCACCCCCCTTCCTGGTCCCACCCCTAGGGCAGGACCTAGTCGCATACCCACCCCTTTCTTTAAGATAAAGGCAGGAGCGGGGACCCTTTCAAATTAGATCATCTTTGAATCAAGAAACTCCACGAAAGGAACTCTCGACTCTTCTCAAGATTTCTCCCTTGTGACTAAGGAGTAGTCACCCTGCATCCGCAGGCACCATCTAAGAACCCTGCGGTTTGCTGCACGTCCTTCCTCCGGAATCCGACTGACCAGCTCGACGAGACCCGGCTTCCCTGGCACCTCTGACCTCTACCTACCTCTACAGCTAAGCTGAGAACCGTAGGTGCGACGAGACCTCGAGGGACCGGCCATCATCAGAACTGCACAACTTCTATCCAGCACGACCGCCGAGGGATACTTCGGTGAGTGCTTTGGGGTCTGAGAAGCCCCGACCCTGAGCAGCTCCAGCCCCGAAGTCCAGCCCCCCAGCATCAAAGAGATCTGCGTGGGGCCCTTCTGCTTTTTGGCTGCTCACTGCGTTGTCTGGCTACTAGCCCGCTGGCTTGTGGCCTTCCCGACGACGCCCGACGACAACAACGCTGCTGGTCTGGTTGCTCCAGACTGGCCCTTGCTCCCTTCCAAAAGAGGAGCACCCCGGACCCTCCTGGTCCACTCAAGATGCCATTTTAGGTCCACCGCGTGGGCTTGAATTTGCCAAGACTTGTTGCCCCAATCCCGGGTCCAGCGACGTCGACAGCATCAACCATCGTGGGACAGCTCGCACCTCCATCCTGGTCACCGACAACGCCTCCTGGTCCGTGAGTCTGCAGAGCCCAGCGTCGCCCACTCACCTGGTCGAGGTGACTACCATCCAGTGCCCTCCTGGTGACATCTGATCACTGGCTAGTGGTTAAGAACTTGGTCCCCTCTGCTTTCAGGTGTCATCCATCTTCGATCCAGGCTTGGATCACTTCGAACAATCTTCACTGGTCGCCTGCCAGCAACTCTTTCTTCAGGCTCCTGGTTCGTCAACGAGGATTCCCGACGTCTGTACATACCCATGCAGCCGCAGCCCCTGGGCTAGGTAACTTCGGCATTTCGGTGCCCCAGCATAGCCTAACTATCCAAGGGTCCAGAGTCACTGTCGTTTTCGACCTACCTTATCGGGTTCGCCCGAGAACACTAACTTTGCTTTTACTAACTCCCATAGACTTTGTCCCGCATCTCGCGTGAGAGTGCACACTCTGCACCCGAGTCCCCTAGGCCTCCTACTAGTAATCTGAAGGTTCAGTAACGTTGTCCTAGCGATTCCAAAGCCTATTAGTCCAGTACTTACCTGCTAGTAATTTCGCATTCCACTTTCATAGTATATGGTTTTTCGTGCCCCTCGGGCATTTGTGTAAATTGTGCAACTTAAAGTATTTTCGTAAGAGTTTTGTTGTGTGCTTAGTACCCTGTCCTCATAAAGAGTACAGGGCTGTTGTGATCTAAATAAATACACTGTTTATTTTCATAACACTTGTGTGGTGTTCTTTCACTTGGTGTTCAAGGGGTATATGTGATGGTATAACAGCTGGCTTAACACTCCCTCTAGAGTTTAGCCCGAAGACTGCTCTTGTCCATGCTACTAGGATAGCTGGTCTATCGGTTGACTTACAACCAATCACATAAGGGTTGTTTGGACTGATACATAGTGATCACTAGAATAGTGAACACTGAATATCAGGCCAACTTCTCACATTGGTGAGCAGCGGTTGGGATTTGAGCTTGCTGTTGTTGTACCACACGTATCCTAAGAATATCTTTGTGAAAGATCACATAGGTTAAGGTACATATAACTTAGCTTAGAATACTCTGAGTTCTACTGAACCAGCTGTTGTAGTTTAACAAAGCTTAGCACACCTTGACTACAACTCTTAGCAAGGGATCAGTAGGCAAACAAATAGTGTAGGTAGGTGCATCACTCACACCACACTAGAAGCATGTCTAACCACGGAGAGTCTTCAGAGACCCCTCTTGTGGTTGTGGACCCTCCACAGGTCCCTTCCAGATATGCTGCTCTTAGTTTCCAGGAGATGAGACAAGTGTGTACCTCCAGGAAACTAAAACAGGGTTCAAACCCTACCATTCCTTTTCTGATTGGTCTCTTAGAGACTTATGATGCTAGGAGGGCTGCTAACACAGATCCTTCTCATCCAGATGGGAACATGCCTCCCCTAGAGGGAACCCAGGGTGACCCTGACCGACACCTCCAGGCAGCAGACAGTGCTGAGGAGGGAGCGGAAGATGAGTTATCTGGGGATGAGGCAGAAACAGGTCAGGTAGAAGTCAGCAGACTCACTAGGACCAACTTAAGTAGGCACTAGAATGGATTTGGGGGACCCCCAGGGCCACTCTCAGGCAGACTTAACATTGGGAATGGATGAGTTAGATCTCTATCAAGAGGTTCTAATAGATCCATTCGAACCAATGGCTCTCAGGCCTCTTCTCATAGAGGGATGTCCTCCCCTAAGAGAAGGGAGCACGAAGTTAAGATGAGGGAAGCCAATCTGAGGATTGAAAGGGAAAGAACTTGCCCTGGCCAAAGAGAGGCTTGCCTTTGCTAGAGAGCAAAAGTTAAGTGGACTAGATTCCGCTGGTGGCAGCATTCTCCCAAGAGAGAACAGGAGTTTAGACACTAGACACCTGAGTAATATAGTGCCCCCTTTAAACAAGGGGATGATATCCACAAATGGATAACTGCTTTGGAGAGGGCTTGCACTGTACAGTGTGTCCCCCAGAGTCAGTGGGCAGCTATCTTGTGGCTCTCCTTTGAAGGTAAAGGTAGAGACAAGCTCCTCACTACTAGAGCTGAGGATGCTAATGATTACCAAGTCCTGAAAAATACACTGATAGATGGGTTTGGCCTAACCACTGAGCAGTACAGGTTGCTGTTCAGGGATACCCAGAAAACTCAGTCTCAGGATTGGTCTGACTTTGTAGATTGTGCCACTAAGGCTTTGGAGGGCTGGTTGCCGGGCAGTAAGGTTACTGATTATACAGGATTGTACAATCTGATCATGAGGGAACAGATTTTAAACAATTGTCAGAACCAGTTGTTGCATCAGCACCTTGTTGACTCGGATCTGACCTCTCCCCAAAAATTGGGAAAGAAGGCAGACAGATGGGTCAGAACAAGGGTTAAGCAGAACCAGGGCCAGAACCAGGGTGGTCAGAAGAAAGCAGACCAGAAGGGTAAAGATACCAAAGGCGAACAAAATGACCAGAAGTCTTCGACAGGTCCCCAACAATCCAAAGAGGGTGGGGGTCAGGCTTCCCAGAAGAAGAAGAATCAAGAAGGCCAGTCTAAAAGGTGGTGCCAATACTGTAAAAGTAAAACTCACTGGTTTAGTGAGTGCACCAAGAAAGGAGGGCAAACTCCTGCCACTGCAGCCCCTAAGGCAACTGCACCCCCTAGTACAGCCAGCAGTGGTAGTGCACCTCCCAAGGGATTAGTTGGGTTAACCTTGGGTTCTGAGGGGTATGACAACTTAGTTGTCACACTCACTCAGGCTGTCCTTGTCTGTACAGGGGGTGTGGATATATGCCCTGATGTCAGTCCCAATACTTTGGGCAAATACAGACAGACACCTTTGATAAATGGCAAAATGGCTCAGGCCTATAGGGACACTTGTGCCAGTGTCACCATGGTGACACCTAACTTTGTGGACCCTGGACAGATCATGCCAGGCACAGATTTCCTGGTGACCAATGCCAGCAACGTCACTACCAGTCATAGTATGGCAATTGTTGATTTCTCCTGGGGAGGGGTAAATGGCCAAAAGAAGGTTGTAGTTAGTTCAGACCTCCCAGTGGATTGTTTGTTGGGCAATGATTTGGAGTCATCACAGTGGTCAGAAGTGGAGCAGAGGACTCACATGGAGATGTTAGGCTTGCCAGCACATGTGCTTGCTGTGACTAGGTCACAGGCCAGAAGAGGCCCCACTGAACAGGTGCTGGATCCTGGAACAATGGACCAGACACTTTCCAAGAAGAAGAGCAGGAGGGTTAAGGCATTGCCTTCCCCCTTGCCCCAGGTTGAGGATCAAGTCTCAGAGGAGGCTGACCTACAGGAACTGAGGGAAACTGAGCCTAAGGAATTTGAATTTGATCAAGTTGAATTTCTGGGCTCAGGGGGACCCTCCAGAGCAGACCTGGGGAAGGAACAGTTAGCCTGCCCTTCTCTTGAACCCCTCAGACAGCAGGCTGCTGCTGAGGCTGCAGGGAACGCCACAGGTGCCCACAAGGTATACTGGGAAGATGGACTCCTATATTCTGAGGCAAGAGACCCCAAGCCTGGTGCAACCAGGAGGCTGGTCATCCCCTTGTCTCTGAGAGGTTTCCTTCTCACCTTGGCCCACGAGATTCCCCTTGCAGGTCACTTAGGCCAGAACAAGACTTGGGACAGAATTGTCTCACACTTTCACTGGCCTCACATGAATGAAGATACCAAGGAGTTTTGTCGCTCCTGTGTCACTTGCCAAGCCAGTGGTAAGTCAGGTGGCACCACAAAGGCCCCCCTTATACCAATGCCTGTGGTGGGGGTGCCCTTTGAAAGGGTGGGGATTGACATTGTTGGACCAATGGAACCCCAAACAGCATCAGGGCACACGTTTATACTGGTGGTGGTGGACCATGCCACCAGGTATCCTGAAGCTATTCCCCTTAGGACCACTACTGCACCTGTTGTGGCAAGAGCCCTAGTTGGAGTGTTCTCCAGAGTGGGCTTCCCTAAGGAGGTTGTCTCTGACAGAGGTGAAAACTTCATGTCAAGCTACTTAACTGCTATGTAGAAGGAATGTGGTGTCAACTACAAGTTCACCACACCCTATCACCCACAATGCAATGGGCTCGTTGAAAGGTTCAACAGGACCCTAAAAGGGATGATTCATGGACTACCTGAAAATTTCAGGCGTAGATGGGATGTCCTGATACCCTGCCTTTTATTCGCTTATAGAGAGGTCCCACAGAAGGGGGTTGGCTACAGCCCTTTTGAACTTTTGTACGAACATCCTGTAAGAGGACCTCTGTGTTTGGTAAAGGAAGGATGGGAGAGACCTCTCAAAAAGCCTGCAACCAGCATAGTGGACTATGTACTTGGTCTCCGCTCCCGGATGGCTGAGTACATGGAAAAGGCATCTGAAAACCTTAAGGCCAGCCAAGAACTCCAAAAAGCTTGGCATGACCAAAAGGCTGTCCTGACTGTCTATCAGCCTGGACAGAAGGTGTGGGTGTTGGAGCCAGTGGACCTAGCAGCACTCAAAGACAAATGGTCTGGGCCCCACACAATTCTTGAGCAAAAGGGAGAGGTCACCTACCTGGTGGACCTTGGAACTCCCAGAAGCCCCCACAGGGTGCTTCATGTGAACAGGCTCAAAGCATATGTCGACAGGAAGGACATGAGCTTGCTCATGGCCATAGATGAGGGACAGGAGGAAGAGAGTGATCCTCTCCCAGACCTGCTCACTCAGAATCCTGATGATGGATCAGTAGATGGTGTTGTCTTTTGTGGCAGCCTCTCTGAACATCAACAGAAGGATTGCAAACAAGTTCTTCAATCCTTCAGGCATATGTTCTCTCTAACACCCAGACAGACCAATTGGTGTACCCATGAGGTTGACACTGGTGAAAGCTTGCCAGTTAAGAGTAAAATCTACAGGCAGCCTGATCATGTTAGAGACTGCATCAAAACAGAAGTGCAGAAAATGTTGGAGTTGGGAGTCATTGAACCCTCAGATAGCCCTTGGGCTAGTCCCGTAGTTCTAGTGCCAAAGCCTCACACCCAGGGTGGTAAGAAAGAGATGAGGTTTTGCATAGAATACAGAGGTCTCAATGCAGTCACTAAGACTGATGCCCACCCAATACCAAGGGCAGATGAACTTATAGATAGATTGGCTTCTGCCAACTACTTAAGTACATTTGACCTGACAGCTGGGTATTGGCAAATCAGGTTAGCTGAGGATGCCAAGCCCAAGACAGCATTTTCAACCCCTGGTGGACATTATCAATTTGTGGTCTGAAAAACTGCACCTGCCACCTTCCAAAGGCTGGTGAATCATGTTCTCACTGGGTTGGATGACTTCTGTGCAGCGTATCTTGATGATATAGCTGTCTTTAGCTCCACCTGGGAGGATCACCTGGTCCACCTGAGGAAAGTGTTAGAGGCACTGCAAGCAGCAGGTCTCACTATCAAGGCCACAAAGTGCCAGATAGGGCAGACACAGGTTGTATACCTGGGCCACCTTGTAGGTGGAGGCCAAGTTCAGCCACTGGAGAGCAAGATACAGTCAATCAGGGACTGGGCTCCTCCAACCACCCAGACTCAGGTTCGAGCTTTCTTGGGCCTGACTGGTTACTACAGAAAGTTTGTCAGGAATTATGGATCAATTGTGACTCCACTTAATGAACTGACAAGTAAGAAAATGCCAAAGAAAGTTCAGTGGACAGCGAGCTGCCAAAAAGCATTCGATGACCTAAAGCAGGCCATGTGCACAGCACCTATCCTCAAGAGTCCAGACTACTCCAAACCATTCATTGTCCAAACAGATGCTTCTGAGTTGGGTGTGGGAGCTGTTCTATCTCAACTGAATTTTGATGGTAATGACCAGCCCATTGCTTTTATAAGCAGAAGGCTGACCCCAAGAGAGAAAAATTGGTCAGCTATTGAGAGGGAGGCCTTTGCTGTGGTTTGGGCCCTGAAGAAACTGAGGCCATACTTGTTTGGCACTCATTTCAAGATTCAGACCGACCATAAGCCCCTCTTATGGCTAAATCAGATGAAGGGTGAAAACCCCAAACTGCTTAGGTGGTCCATTTCCCTACAGGGGATGGATTTTACAGTGGAGCATAGACCTTGCACTGATCATGGCAATGCAGATGGGCTCTCCAGGTATTTCCACTTAGAGCAAGAAGACTCACCTGGTCAAGGTTAGTTTATTGTCCCAAAGTTTGGGGGGGGGGGGGTCATGTAGGAGAGTAGGGTCTGCAATCCTATGATCACCCAGATTTTTTGCTTTTGTTTCACTGGTTTACGACTTTCTCTGGCTGTGGGCCTGCTAATCAGACCCACAGCCTAGCTGTTCTCTCACTAAATTACAACGTGTACCTTAGGTGCATTTACCAATTGGTACTGGGCCACCTTATCAGACCCTGTAACTCAGGGCATAGGTGTACCCAGGGCCTACCAGGGGCTGAAGCATGTATTATGCCACCCCTGGCTGGCCATCTAAATCTGACACAACTGGCTGCACGACAGCTGGGGCAAGGTGGTGTAATCACCCTTTGCTTTAGATATAGTATACCTATATCTAACCCTAAAAATGGACACACAGATTCCTATCAGTCACTCCTATGGCAGGCCTTGACAATCCTGAAAGCATAGTGCTTGGAATCGTGTGAGATGGTGCTCTGGCATGAGCTGAGCCCGTTTGCAGCTTGCGGAACCAAGTCCTAATAGCTGTTCCATGATAACGCGTACCATATACTCTTAAGTGCATTATAATCCTCGCGGTTAAATGCTATCTTTGGTATCGCTTTATCAAAACATGTCGAGTAAGGTGTCATACGAATTGGAATACTAACCCCTCGCCAATTCTGGCGACGGGGTTAGCATTCCACCCTTCTAGAGGGACACGACATGTATGTAACTCTGAACCCCGGTTAAAGTTAACTCGAGCCTCAGCATCACAAAATGGATGCTGCCACCACAGACACGAGTCTGACCCCCTACAGCTGGGAGTCCTTCCAGCGAGGGGAGCTTGGACAAAGGGTTTCCTGTCAGGGGTGGTGCTCGCACCATCCCAGACAGGGTTTTGTGTATCCTGGGTAGGCAGGGCTTTTCAGGAAGGTGACTGTAAGTGGCACCCCGGTGCTCACTACGCATCTGCCGGCTAGAACCAGTTCCAGGGGCACACCAGCTCCTGGCCTGTGGAAAGTCCGGCATGGGAGAGGGGTGTAACCACCCCCCTTCCTGGTCCTACCCCTAGGGCAGGACCTAGTCGCATACCCACCCCTTTCTTTAAGATAAAGGCAGGAGCGGGGACCCTTCCAAATTAGATCATCTTTGAATCAAGAAACTACTTTCCACGAAAGGAACTCTCGACTCTTCTCAAGATTTCTCCCTTGTGACTAAGGAGTAGTCACCCTGCATCCGCAGGCACCATCTAAGAACTCTGCGGTTTGCTGCACGTCCTTCCTCCGGAATCCGACTGACCAGCTCGACGAGACCCGGCTTCCCTGGCACCTCTGACCTCTAGCTATCTCTACAGCTAAGCTGAGAACCGTAGGTGCGACAAGACCTCGAGGGACCGGCCATCATCAGAACTGCACGACTTCTATCCAGCACGACCGCCGAGGGATCCTCTGGTGAGTGCTTTGGGGTCCGAGAAGCCCCGACCCTGAGCACCTCCAGCCCCGAAGTCCAGCCCCCCAGCATCCACGAGATCTGCGTGGGGCCCTTCTGCTTTTTGGCTGCTCACCGCATTGTCTGGCTACTAGCCCGCTGGCTTGTGGCCTTCCCGACGACGCCCGACGACAACAACACTGCTGGTCTGGTTGCTCCAGACTGGCCCTTGCTCCCTTTCAAAAGAGGAGCACCCCGGACCCTCCTGGTCCACTCAAGACGCCATTTTAGGTCCACCGCGTGGGCTTGAATTTGCCAAGACTTGTTGCCCCAATCCTGGGTCCAGCAACGTCGACAGCATCAACCATCGTGGGACAGCTCGCACCTCCATCCTGGTCGCCGACAACACCTCCTGGTCCGTGAGACTGCAGAGCCCAGCGTCGCCCACTCACCTGGTCGAGGTGACTACCATCCGGTGCCCTCCTGGTGCCATCTGATCACTGGCTAGTGGTTAAGAACTTGGTCCCCTCTGCTTTCAGGTGTCATCCATCTTCGATCCAGGCTTGGATCACTTCGAACAATCTTCACTGGTCGCCTGCCAGCAACTCTTTCTTCAGGCTCCTGGTTCGTCAACGAGGATTCCCGACGTCTGTACAGACCTATGCAGCCGCAGCCCCTGGGCTAGGTAACTTCGGCATTTTGGTGCCCCAGCATAGCCTCACTATCCAAGGGTCCAGAGTCACTGTCGTTTTCGACCTACCTTATCGGGTTCGCCCGAGAACACTAACTTTGCTTGTACTAACTCCCATAGACTTTGTCCCGCATCCCGCGTGAGAGTGCACACTCTGCACCCGAGTCCCCTAGGCCTCCTACTAGTAATCTGAAGGTTCAGTAATGTTATCCTAGCAATTCCAAAGCCTATTAGTCCAGTACTTACCTGTTAGTAATTTTGCATTCCACTTTCATAGTATATGGTTTTTCGTGCCCCTCGGGCATTTGTGTAAATTGTGCAACTTAAAGTATTTTCGTAAGAGTTTTGTTGTGTGCTTAGTACCCTGTCCTCATAAAGAGTGTAGGGCTGTTGTGATCTAAATAAATACACTGTTTATTTTCATAACACTTGTGTGGTGTCCTTTCACTTGGTGTTCAAGGGGTATATGTGATGGTATAACAGCTGGCTTAACACGCCCTCTAGAGTTTAGCCCGAAGACTGCTCTTGTCCATGCTACTAGGATAGCTGGTCTATCGGTTGACTTACAACCAATCACCATAAGGGTTGTTTGGACTGATACATAGTGATCACTAGAATAGTGAACACTGAATATCAGGCCAACTTCTCACAGGCTCCCATACTGCGTGATGTCTATGAGGATGCACTGGAGGTAGGGCGTCTCCCCCCTTCCATGAGAGAGGCGATCATCGTCTCCCTATTAAAACCAGGGAAAACACCGCGCCACTGTGATTCGTATAGGCCCCTGTCACTGCTCAATTGTGATGTTAAAATATTAGCTAAGCTCATAGCTAATCGTCTCAGTCTACTCATGGAACATTTAATACTGCCTGACCAGTCGGGATTTGTGCCCGGACGTGCAACATCCCATAACTTGCGGACCATATTCACAATATTGAATAACGTTTCTTCGGAGTTACCTTTGGCAGCAGTTTTCCTGGATGCCACAAAGGCTTTTGACTCCATTGAGTAGGACTATTTGTTTGGTTTGATGTCCCGAATGGGGTTCCTCCCCTTTTCCTTTCCTGGATATGTTTGTTGTATTGCTCACCTACAGCTAGAATAGTGATTAATGGCAAAACTTCTGAGGGTTTTTCAATAACGAGAGGTTCGAGGCAGGGTTGCCCCCTGTCCCCCCTGTTGTTCGCGATCGCGGTGGAACAACTGGCGGCTAAATTGCGTCACCACCACCGTGACAGAGCATTGCAATGCAACATGAGGCAGATATTGGTTTCCCTCTATGCGGACGACATTACACTCTGCATACGAAACCCCCAACAGAACTTAAATATTATCCTTCGAGAATTTATAGTGTTTGGATTGCTTTGAGGGGTCCAGATAAACTGGGGTAAGTAGAGCATCTTTCCCCTTACTGATACAATGAGTCGCTTTCCCTTGGACTATCCGATGGCATGGTGCGAGGATGAACTGAAATATTTAGGCATCCGTGTGACAAGGGATAGAGATGAATTGATGTGTCTTAATTACGGGACCGCTATGGTTCGAATTGTGGATAATATATCAAAATGGATTACCCTCCATCTCTCCATGGCGGGCGTGTCTCTTTGATAAAGATGGTTATATTATTTCAACTATTGTATATGTTTCTTAATATACCCTTTCACCCGGGGTCATTTTTTTTTAAACAGTTGCGGTCAGAACTATCGCGATTAGTGTGGGGGGGGGGTAAAACCGCGAGATTACGGTGGGATGTATTGACGAGGCCTTATTCTCAGGGTTAATTTGGTGTACCTAATTTTGAATTAAACTATTACAGCCCACAGGCGCATTATGCCCATTTTTGGGTGCATCAACCACGTTATATGCCCCTGGTGGGGGTGGAGCATTGGCTCACTCTTCCCGTCCCCATTGAGGCGGCGGTGTACATTCCGCCCCTCATGCGGGATAAGACGCCGACCACGGTGAGTTGCACGGTGGCGGCCTGGGCACATGTGAGTAAGATGTTGGATGCGCCTATGATTTACTCGCCATTGTTACCGCTGGTATATCGTCCCGCCATGCCTCTTCTTCAGGAGACACTTTTCCACAAGTTTGAAGATCACACTAGGATACACAACTGGGGGGACATGTATCAAGAAGGGTCATTCCGCACAGTGGCGCACGTGTTCCAGAATATAACACAGACACCCCTAGAAACCTTCCTATACATTCGCGTGCGGCAGGGAGTTCGCTCAATTACTCCTGATTTCCCTTCGGAGCCACCGACCTTTACACCGCTACAGCTGACACTTCAGAACGAGATGGCTAAACGGCTGGTGTCAATACTATACAAAGCAGTACACACACAGAAGATTGAGCAACCTGCAAAGGCAAGTGAAAGGTAGGACCTCGAACCGGGTATAACTCTGACGGATAAATAGTGGGAATTCTGCTCGCTGCAGACTGAGCGAATTTCAGCTAGCAGTAGGCTTAGGATTATCCACTATAAATTCCTACATAGACTGTATTATACCCCAGCCAGAATGTATAGATACAAATTGAGGGATACCGACTCGTGTGATAGGTGTCATGCTGAAGGCGCTGACTTCCTGCACCTGGCATGAGGCTGTCCCGAGATATATAAGTATTTGGCGCAGATTTTTCAGGCTCTGTCCACTATGATTAATGCCCGGATTGACATGTCCCCACTGAAGGCTTTATTGGGGTATGTGGAGCAGCTAAGGGCGGAACATCGTAAATGTGTGGCCTTGACGTTGCTTCTAGCTAAAAGGAGAGTGGCATGCCGCTGGGGAAGAGGGAGAGCACCCAAGTTTAAGCAGTGGCTTCATGAGCTAATATATTGTCAGGAACAGCAGGCGATCTATGCTATCACACCAGCTGGATTAGACCTGAGGGAGGGTTTGGGTGCTAGCTGCCTCACTAGTTGTTGACCTGTTGGGTTGTGGTGGAGGTGCCCCCTTGCCCGCCTACCCTTTCCTCAATATGACCTGTTCTAGTCCCTGGGTTTCTATTGTTTCATTTCTTTTGTAATGGGTGTGTAATTTATCTGACTGGTTTGCTCTGATATAACAACGTTGAACAATGTAACGGGAAATAATTGATTTGCAAGACGAACACTAAATGTATGTTTATGACACATTGAAATAGCTGTATGTGTATGACAACATGTGTACCTCGTTTATGGTTGTTTTCTAAAAATCAATAAAAAGATTTTCACAAAAAAAAACACTTTACCCAAATGAGCATCCCATGACAGCATCATCAAACACCTTCCCTTCCAGCGGAAATCTCAAACATGACAGTCGCTGGAAATCTTCCAGACAGCAACTTCGTCTTCAGGCCCAGCTCCAACCCTAGGAATCGGGGTCTCCCTGCTACTGTGGTAAATAGACTTCCACCACACTGTCAGCAGACACACTAGATATCATTGCTTATAGCAGGAACACAGCCCACTGTTGGAAATGGCAGACACGCTATCAACCAACGGTAATGGCAGACACGCTATCAACCAAAGGTAATGGCAGACACGCTCTCAACCAACGGTAATGGCAGACACGCTGTCAACCAACGGTAATGGCAAACACGCTGTCAACCAACGGTAATGGCAGACACAATGTCAACCAAGGGTAATGGCAGACACACTGACAACCAAAGGTAATGGCAGACACGCTGTCAACCAACGGTAATGGCAGACATGCTGTCAACCAAAGGTAATGGCAGACACGCTGCTAACCAACGCTATTGTGGTAAACAGACTTCCACCACACAGTCAGCAGACACACTGGAAATCATTGCTTATAGCATGCACACTGCCCACTGTTGGAAATGGCAGACACGCTATCAACCAACGGTAATGGCAGACATGCTATCAACCAAAGGTAATGGCAGACACGCTGTCACCCAACGGTAATGGCAGACACGCTGTCATCCAACGGTAATGGCAGACACGCCGTCAACCAACGGTAATGGCAGACACTCCGTCAACCAAAGGTACTGGCAGACACGCTGTCAACCAAAGGTAATGGCAGACAGGCTGCCAACCAAAGGTAGTGGTAGACACGCTGTCAACCAACGGTAATGGCAGACACGCTGTCAACCAATGGTAATGGCAGACACGCTGTCAACCAACGGTAATGGCAGACATGCTGTCAACCAAAGGTAATGGCAGACACGCTGTCAACCAAAGGTAATGGCAGACACGCTGTTAACCAAAGGTAATGGCAGACACGCTGTCAACCAACGGTAATGGCAGGCACGCTGTCAACCAAAGGTAATGGCAGACACGCTGTCAACCAACGGTAATGCAGACATGCTGTCAACCAACGGTAATGGCCGACACGCTATCAACCAAAGGTAATGGCAGACACGTTATCAACCAAAGGTAATGGCAGACACGCTGTCAACCAGCGGTAATGGGAGACACGCTGTCAACCAACAGTAATGGCAGACACTCTGTCAACCAAAGGTAATGGCAGACACGCTGTCAACCAAAGGTAATGGCAGACACGCTGTCAACCAACGGTAAGAGGCAGACACGCTGTCAACCAAACGGTAATGGCAGACACGCTGTCAACCAAAGGTAACGGCAGACACGCTGTCAACCAAAGGTAATGGCAGACACACTGTCAACCAAAGGTAATGGCAGACACGCTGTCAACCAATGGTAATGGCAGACACGCTGTCAACCAACGGTAATGGCAGACACGCTGTCAACCAACGGTAATGGCAGCCATGCTGTCAACCAAAGGTAATGGCAGACACGCTGTTAACCAAAGGTAATGGCAGACACGCTGTCAACCAACGGTAATGGCAGACACGCTGTCAACCAACGGTAATGGCAGACATTTTGTCAACCAAAGGTAATGGCAGACACGCTGTCAACCAAAGGTAATGGCAGACACGCTGTCAACCAACGGTAATGGCAGACACGCTATCAAACAAAGGTAATGGCAGACACGTTATCAACCAAAGGTGAGGGCAGACACGCTGTCAACCAACGGTAATGGCAGATACGCTGTCAACCAACGGTAATGGCAGACATGCTGTCAACCAACGGTAATGGCAGATATGCTATCAACCAAAGGTAATGGTAGACACGCTGTCAACCAACAGTAATGGCAGACACGCTGTCAACCAACGGTAATGGCAAACACTCTATCAACCAAAGGTAATGGCAGACACGCTGTCAACCAGTGGTAATGGCAGACACACTATCAACCAATGATAATGGCAGACACACTAACCACCGCTGGCAATGGCAGACGCGCTATCAAACAGTGACAATGGAAGACACGCTATCAACTATTGGTAATGGTAAACAGACTACCCATTATTGGTAATGACAGACACACTATCCATCATTGGTAATGGCAGTCCATGCTTCTTGGGGCCACTAGGCAATATAAGATTCATTGATATCATAAACCAATTTTTCTTGCTTAAAAATTCTCCCTTGAAATGTGCTCACCACTGGCTTAAACATAAATTGAGGAACCTCCTACCTCTTAGGACAAAAACTATTTGCACTGAAATTCCTATACATCAGGAAACGAAACCGCAGCTCATACTATAAACATCCCTGCATGACTCTATATCCTGGCTAATTGACAAAGTATGATGTTACAACATTCATACAGGGTGTTTTTATATAAAATAAACAAAACCATGAAATTGGACTCTGCCTGTTCAGGCTTCTGTTCTCCCTGCTGCCTGATCCATCAACCCTACTCTTCCGCGTGGGCTCCCTGCCTGCTCAGCACTCTGCCTGCTCCTTCTCTGCTGCCTGCTTCAGCCACCTTGCTCATCCGCTTGCGCTCTGCCTGCCCAGTCCTCTGAGATCTCTGTGCCTACTCTGCCTCTAATGTCTGGGTGCCCGGGTGAGGTAAAGTGCGCATCAGAGAAGGTAGACACTTTGAGGAGTTGTGTGCACGGGGTTAGTAACACTTAGCAGATTTTCAGCCTTCCTCGCTCTGAAATTGTTGCTGCAGTTACAAAACTACAAATGAACCGCAGGCGCCCTTCGCAGGGACCCACAGCAGCAGCGCAGCACACTCTGTGCAGGCACACAAAGTAGACGCGCTGACAGCTGACAGACAGACACAAACCTATCCATGCACAGTGTGCCCAGCCCGCATGTACGCTGCTGTCACATTGGATAGCGCTCTCTACTTCTGTTTAGGTGCAGAAGAGCTTTGTACAGAGCTGTGCGAATGTATGCACACTGGTACAAACTGCATCATCCGTATGTAAATGCAGACAGCATGCATGAACACTGCACAGGGCACTAGCACACATAGAGACGTGTATTTGTACATAGACACGCACATGTATGTACACAC
The DNA here is from genome assembly GCF_964263255.1 of Lissotriton vulgaris. Taxonomy (NCBI): domain Eukaryota; kingdom Metazoa; phylum Chordata; class Amphibia; order Caudata; family Salamandridae; genus Lissotriton; species Lissotriton vulgaris. The sequence continues at coordinate 29,660 of NW_028252156.1, forward strand.
CTAGATATCCACACAACTTGTAAATCACGGTCCAAAGACCACGAACGTGTACGTATGGAAACGCATTAGACATCCACATTTTAAAGTTCAATCGTATCATAGCAGTATTCTACGGACGCTTACACGCACAGCACCCCCCACACATGCGGGCAATGCACATGTATGTCACGTATGCCCTTCCGCAGGGAAGATGACATAGCAGGAGCGGGGCCTTTGACATGAGAAGTTTTGTGTTTGCAATAGGGTACAGTGGACAGGACTTGATTAGAATCAGCATTCCGGCCCGGAGGGCCACATGGGTATGAATGTTATGTTTTGAACAGATGGTGTTTGTCAACGGTGCGCTAAGGTCGGTACCGACCTTAGCACCCCTTGTGTTTTCCATTAGTCCATTAGGGGTAGGGTGTTGTTAGGTCTTTAATCTCGTACCCCCCTCAGACCCTTTCCACTTTTTGTCTTTTCCTCCGTTTGTCAACGGTGCCCATTGGGAAATACGTGACTTGCTATCAGTGACTACAAGTATCAGCATGCCGGGAGAACGGCACACCTGTGTGCCATGAAATGAGTGCATGCGCATAAATACTTTCAAGCCGTTTAAGCTGTTGAACACCATTTTCCTCTGATGAAGGAGCCGTAGTGCTCTGAAACGCGTCAGGATTAAAGGACATCACTTCGAACTCTAAAATGGTATGCTGTTTTTATATCCCTTGTCCTGGTCAGCAGACTCCAGGAAACCTACAATATGAGTCTCACACTGGTGCCATGACAACATCAGTAAAATAGGCTGACTGCAATCCTCAGTAAGCTTTTTTTTATCATGGCACAGCAGAAATTAGGCAACTCAGAATATAGGCCATGGTCATTTGGCAAACCAGACACCATAAGCAATCTTGCAGGCAGGAAAGCATCATCATATCATGCCAGTGCAAACTTGCACTAGGGTTTTAAAATCTTGCACATTTAAGGTAACATTACAGATTCAGTCATTATAGGCAGGATCACCTACTCTTTCACTAGTGATAGTTGCCGAAAAATGTTGTGCACCTCCTCTGGGGTGTATAACTAGAAAAGGTAAGGAAGCAATAAGTGCCTATTGTGCTGTTCCTATTGAAGCAGGGTCAAGATTGATTTGCATTTGGCTTGGTCCAAACAGGTGGCATGGTGGGCAAAAGAACAATGGGTTGGAAAGCTATCCAGAACACTTGCCAGTGGTTAGATATATTGCAAGCATCCTCTCATCACCTATTGTGAGTTTGTTGTAATGGTCCAAGTGGCTATATGTATGCTCAGTCATGGGTCCTCTCTCATGGTGCACTGGAGTCAAGCTAAACCTGACTGAAGAGCCACAAACATGGTGATACCGGTCTTGGGTTGCAAATGGCTAGGTCCAAACTGGGATGGCATTGTGGGCAAAAGTGATTAGACAGAGCATTATTTTCATCACCTTTTGTGCTTTTCCGATCTCGGATGTTCATGTCCTCTTTGTTCTGGTTCCCCTGGTCATCTGGTTCTCTTTGCCTTGGTGTGAGACTTCCTGAGCCTGCTCCTCCTGGGCTTCATAGTGATATTCCTGGTCTCCTTTGTCCTGGTCCTCCTAATGCTGGTCCTGTGCAAATGCCTATGCATGTAGGAATTGGAATCAAATTTGTCATTCCTTAACATTGGCTAATAGCGATTTGGAAGTTGCCAATCGCTATTAGCTAACGTGACTCTTTTCTTTCCTATGGGCCTGCAGGCCCATAGGAATGAATGGTAATGCATTTGCAAAGTGCAATTACCAAATTGGTAATCGTAAATTACAAATGGAAATCCAAGGGTGCCGGGGGCTTAAGGCCCCCCTGAAGCAACCCCCAAAAAAAGTAAGTGTGCGCATGTGAAGCAAAGTGCGCTACATGGCATGCTTCGAAAAATGCATTTTTGTGCATTTTTCGAAGCATGCACAAATTGCCATCAACTTGAAGTTTATGGTAATTAGCGTTTCCTAATTGCACAGTTTGTATTTAGGAAAGGCATAAACGCCTTGGCATTACGGAATCGCAAATTGCGATTCCCTAAATGCATTCGCAATTTAGATAAATCTGATGACCTAAATTGCAAATGACAAAAGGTACCTGCATTGGAAAAGGCCTTTTTCCATTCGCAAACGGGCCAATTCTGCGAATCGGACAGTTTGCGAATGGGAAAAGGCTTGATGCATGTCCCCCTAAGGGAATAAATTAAATGCAACTTTTAAATCCAGTACCATGTGCGTTAATTGAATTGCTTTCTGATAAGCATGACGTGAAAACTTCACTCCCTTCTTTTCAGTTGACCCGATTTGGGGCGTGTGCTAAATTTACTAAAATCTGCTGTGACAGGGGGCGGAAATCGGGACTGTCCTGGCAAATCCAGGACATCCTACTTATCAAGTACTGGGAAAATAAATACTAGACGTAAGGAAGCACAAATGCAGTTTCCATCTTCCGAGCATATTACTGATGTAGCTGCCTTTTATTTATGCTGAGGTTGTTGAGAATAATGAGAAAATCAACAAAACAGATATTTTTCCCAATTCACTGTACATATCAAAAACAAATACATGAAGAAAACACTTCAAAAGAATTTTAGAGCTATCTATTCCTAAATTATTACCAGCGCACTCTCAGTGTTGCCAAGCTAACAAATTAACAGAAAATCATATTTAATTATCAGCTCCATGCCTTATTAGAATCCGGCAACATAAATAAAAGAGCAATATTTTTCTTCTGCGACCTTATTATATTACTGATCAAAAATGGGGCAAACATGCAAAGCAGGTGTAGATGAATGCCACATTTAAAATAGTTTAACTTAGCCACTTGCACAGGCGGTACCTCACTGCTTTTTGGCTACATAAAACACTTCCAGTCTAAGCAGATACACACTTTTAAGCCATCTTTGTGTAGGTGTGCTCTAAAAAACAAAGATTCATTATGCTTTTGTCCTTTTTTAAGAGAAGCAATACAACATTAGCTGTAAAAAAAAAAAGGTATAAACGTGTAGCCTTACGTATGTTATGTTAAAAAAACACTTTACAGTTTACGGATTGGGACTGAAAATTCAAAAGCAAAATAATATTCTGTTGTCACATTAGGTTTTTGGAAACATCTAGTGGTTGATTTCAAGATGGCCGCCCCTTTTTTGTCCAGCAATGGGAGCCATTTGGTAGTCCTTTCTCTATTTACTGATGTTGTAGAATTTTCCAGAAGCAGAAGACATTCAGTTGTTGTACTGACTTGTGAGAGATTCTACAGTTGTTACATCTCCATTGTACAGTGAGTGCATGTTTCATTTTTATTTATTTGTCCTCAAAGATAGAAATCTTAATTTTGAAGAACACCTAGCTGAGCTTTTGATGCAGAGTGCAGGATAGTGAATTTTGCTGTGGGTTCAGATTTGAGTGCAGGTTTCAGTAGTGAATCTAGCATGTGCTTTAAGTTTTGAGGAAGCAGTTGTATTGATTTGTATTGCAAGTGCTGGAATGTAGAGACTGCAGCACTGCTGTTGAGGCACAACCTGGATTTAAGCTCCATTGTACAGTGGGTGCATGTTTCATTTTTTATTTAATCGTCCTCAGATAGAAATCTTTATATATATTTGAAGAATACCTAGCTTTTGATACAGAGTGCAAGATTGTGAATTTTGCTATGGGTTCAGATTTGAGTGCAGGTTTCAGTAGTGATTCTAGCCTGTGCTTTAAGTTTTGAGGAAGCAGTTGTGTTGATTTGTATTGCAAGTGCTGCAATTTAGAGACTGCAGCACAGCTGTTGAGGCACACTCATAGCATGATTTCAAGGTGCAAGTTGATGGTTGCAGTTTATGGTTGCAGGGACCATGTTGCAGTACTCGAGTGTAATTCATTTTCAAAGTAGTCAAATATTTTGGAAGTTACAATTCAGCCATGGGTGCAGATGTCTCAAACTAAAGTGACATGCAGTTTTTCTTCTCAAAGTGACTACAAAGCAGTGCTATTTTGATTCAAACATATGATAGGTAAATTATATTGCAATCTCTGGTTGCATCTTTTGTGCAGGGTACTTTACAAAAGACCTCCATATTATGCCATGCAAACCCGACAAGCCTCAACCTTTTTAAAATAAGTTAATAATAATAAAATAATTTAAGGAATCATTCCAGATTCTCTGGGCTGCCAAGTTCTTGACCTGCTTTTACAAAACATATTTTTGCCGCTAGTGGGCTTATCTTTTTATTCATGTGAAAATACACTTGTAAACTAAAACTCAAAGCGCATAAGTAAATGTCTACCATAAAATAGATCTGTCATCATTTGTCTGAAGTGTGTTTTATTTAAATTGTGTATTTCTTTCCTGCTCCTCTTTCATGCTAGAAATCTGTGAGCACTCTTACCTCAGCATTGATCAGCGTTGCTTGGATGGTGCTCTTCTGTGCGTTTGTCAGAGCTCTGTCGCTAGGACTTGGCAGTGTTCCTCAGCCAATCACAGCAGATGGAACATTCTGTGTTGATGCTACTGTTTAGCTGTCACAGACATAACCCATTCCTTAGCCCACAGTCAAATGATATATCGAACCTAAACCTCCCTTTACAGAAAGATAATTTGGATGTCATTATTTAAACTTTGAGGTAAAACTATAATGAAAGGAATAATCAAGACCATTAAAATACAAAGTGCTTAAAATGAGTAATTTGTCAACCTCTGGTATGTGTTTCATCAGGGCACTGAAATTCTGTGGCAGGGAGGGGCCAAATTATCTGGCATGGTTGGCTAAATTATGTGGCAAGAAGATACAAATTATGTGGCATAGTATGGCACATTGTAAGGCAGTTTTATTTTGACTTTTGTAATATTTAATACATTTTAACAGTGTCTTACAGAAGTTTTCATCTCAGAACTACCAATTTAATACTGAGAATCAGCAGTTACCAACTGAATGGTGACCAGTCTTTGCAACTTGCATTTCAATGCGCAGATGCGCGCGTTTCCACACTAATATTTTTTGTTAAAATCTGCAAACATGCAGCAGATAAAGGATTATGTACAAATGCTACGAATCCATAACTATGCAGAAGATGCTGGAGCTTCTGACTCACATAATTCAAATGGCCTTGGTTTGAATAGGGCTGTACACTTTTCATCTCACAAATGAGATTACATGTGTATGCATTAGATTACAGATATTAGTATCCGATTCCTACCACATCCTTCAGTATTTCACATCTTATTCTGCAGCAATAGAGGATGAGGTTACCACTATAACAATAATCATAAGGTTATTTATGTAAACCTTTATAGAAAGGCATACCTTGAGGGCAAAATCTCGTTTAAGATCAGATTGCCCTAGTGTAGTAAAATAACCCTGTATAAGGGCCAGAGAGCCCTAATCTGCAGGCAGATTCTGATATAAAGACCAAGGGCACAAAGTCAGATTCTAATATAAAGTCAGAGATCTCTAACATCAAGCTGATCCTAAAATGAAGGACAGAAAACCCCAATCTGTGGAGAATATTGGGGCTTCCTGGAAACACCTAACCTTAGGTCAGACACTCATGCCAGATGCATAGAGTCATCACCTAGGAGAAGAGTGTATATAACATAAATGGTAGTGAGAGCTATAACCTGAGAAAGAACCTGAAATAATAGGGAGAGGACCAGAACCAAGGACTGCAGGTGCCACAGGGAGATTAGAATAGATCACGATACGTGAGTCAGATAACTCTAACCTGGAAGCTGATCTTAATATATAGGCCACCAAACCTGAAGGCGGAACCTAGAATAATGGAAAGAAACCTCTAAAACACAGTGAGATCCTGATGTGACATGAATAGGGGCTTAATCTGGGAAGAGATCTCTTAACAGGGAACCTATACGGGCAGATCTTAAAATGAAAGACAGAGTTTACCTTTTTGTAGGGTAGAGAAAGTAGGTGCTGGTTTCTGATGTAAGGGGCAGGAAACCATAGAAAGAGATAGTGCTTGATATAAGAGGCAGAACTATTTTACCTTTGAATATATCCTTTACAGTGTGCAGAGAGTTCTAAGCTTGGGAACGACACTTTTTTAAGAATTAGAGGTCCTTCCCTGAGGATAATGTGCACCCTTATCAACCTTCTCCTAATGGAGAGAGGGGCTGTCCTAAGAGGCAGATATGATGACCAAGGAGAGAGTTAAGAAGTACAAAATAAAAAATGTATATTTCTGATGGATACTTCTAAGTGTAGATTCCTCCCTTTTGAAAGCACCAGACTGCATCCAGAAATGTTTTCAGCAGTGCTCCTGCAGGCTGCTATGTGGAACCGTGTGGCTCTGTGCTGGCTCTGCCCTTCCCCAGAAGTAAGGGAGTAGTGCCTCATAAGCGCTATATACAAGCTCACCCCCTGTTCAATACACTAACCCATGCCCTCGTCATTCACCCACTCATTTACTTTTCACTATAAGCTCACTGTTCACTTGTCTGCTCTCATTTCTTATTCCTTGCTCGTCCACTCATGTACTGACATACTCGCAAGTTTCTCTGCTTACTAACATAAACTCCATCTCTTAATCTTCAATAAATACTCACTCGCTCATTTCTCCTTACTCACTCCTTTAACATGCACACATTGCACCAGAGTTGTCAATTAGCTCCACATCACCATTCTTTTCTGGCAAGTCCTTCCTTTTTAGCTAACAGGAGTTTGGATTCTACTACCTTTGCTGTTGCTTTCCCAAATTATGATATATATAGGACAAGAACTATATATCAAAATGGTATTGTATAGAACATCTCAAGTGTCGTTAGGTAACTGATAACATTGCGCTTATTGGTAATTCTGCCTTTCACATATCCATTAGCTCACTCCACAGTGACAATCTATACTTATCCTTACTTAATACTCAAAGCCTCATGAATCAGTCCTTAGTCACTCAAAAGTCACAGATAATGTATTTGCTCTTCACACATACAGCACACACCTCTGTCTCACTTATTTCTTCCATTAGATATCCTCTTTTGCTAACTTCTTACTCATTCACAGCTATTCCCACTCATACTTGTAGGAAAGTAGGATCTGGGTTTATGCTTACCCCCACTTTTCGCTTGGTGTTATGCTGTTTCTGACAAGTCTAACTGGGACCTGCTAATCAAGACCCCAGTCTCTGTGCTTTTTCCCCTGAATTGGATATGGTGAGGACTTGGATACATCCCAGATTGGCTACTGGTATACACTTGTAAGTCCCAAATATATGGCACTGAGGTACCCAAGGAATAGGCACACTAGGGGCCTCCCATGGGCTGAAGCATGTATTATGCCACTCATGAGAGAACACTCAAAGTGTGACTGTAGACCTGCCATTGCAGCCTGTGTTTCTCTATATCTGAGGTCACTGCACGTGAAACCTATAAGTCACCCCCTTGGGCAGGTCTTTCAATCCCGAAGGCAGGGTGCTTGGTTCTAAGTGTGAGGGTACCCCTGCATGAGCAGGACACCCCTACAACCTTTTGAGTCCATTCACCCGGGTTGTAAGTGCATCAGCCATTATGATATATACAATGGCCATGCGTCCATTACACGATGACCATCTCTAAATTAGCCAGAACAAACCATGCTGTGTTTGGTATCAAACATGTTGGAATCATACCCCCACACTGTTTGTGTGAGAGATATGACTCCATGTACTGTGAATCTCCTCCGGGTGGCCCTCAGTGCTCCCTGTACCAGTCTTTCAGAACCGGACAGCATGCTAGGGCTGCTGCCGACCAGAGACATGTTTCTGCCCTCATGCTGTTGAGCCAAGCTCAAGCAGGGGAAGGCAGAACAATAGATATCTTGTCACAGGGAGGTGTGACCTCCTCCCAGACAGGGCTTAGTATATTGGGGCAGGGTAGGGGCGCTTGCCAGTGCCACTAAGACTACGTGAAGGGCACACTTGGTGCCCTCTTTGCATAGTCCACTTCAAACCAGTTCAGGAGCCGTTGGTTGCCACTCTGGTGCGAAACCGGACAAAGGATATGGGAGTATCCTCTCCATTGTGCAGCCACTCCTCTGGGAGGGACCCCGGAATCGTCCCAACCCTTTCCTTAGGGTACTTAAGGGCTTACCTATTGGTGGGTCCCTAGATTCATTGTGGGACAAGATTCAGATCAGACACCACTTCATCTTTAACCGTCTGGGCACTCTGTACTTTGATGGACGTTTGCTCTGGACATCGAGACTGCAGCTGGGAAGACTTCTGCTGCTCCTGGTCTCGTTGTCCTGCTCATCCACTGTAATGTCTGTGCCTGTGCTCCATACAGGAACCTTCCAAGGCCTGTGGACATCCAAGACACCTGAAGGATTATCCATTGAAGTGAAAGAGTCACTTCCCTGCATCTGCAAGCACCACAACTAATCTAACCGGTCTGCTGCTCCTGGGCTCCCATGGACTCCAGAAGGCTCAGCAACACAGGTGGTGGTTCTACAACTCCCTTGAGGCCTGCCCTGTCTTCTCCACGAGTTTGAGGCCAGTATCCCTCGTCGGAACTGCAGGAACCAAACCCCTGTGCACCGGGTTGACTTGTCGTTGCAAAGGCTTGTTAGCTCTCTTCCTCAGAGATCTTCAGGCTCCAAGTAGTCATCAACCACAAGCATCGGCTGTGACTAAGATCTTTGTCCTCACCACATCTCTTGCACCGTGGGCCTGCATGTTTGGTGAGCTGCTTGAGGTCCTCTTACGACTCCAGTGCCTCCCAACCTGCGGGTCCTCTTGAGGGTCTTCTTTGATTCCAGTGGGCTCCCCTGTTTGCCTGGGCCTACTCTGACTTTTCATCTTGTGGCAAGTCACTTGGACCTTGCTGGTCCCTACACTGTACCTTTTTTCCCTTGGCTGGAAGGAATGAAGAGATTAGCATGGATATTGGCCAATAGCAGACTTTTTGCTGTTTCTTTGAGGCATGAGTCATTGATGTAGGATCCGACCAAAAAGATCCAAGGCTCAGTTTTTCATACCAGGATTGAACATGCCTAAACCATGGGAAAGTTAGACATGTATTGGATTGACAGCTGTTCCTTTAATGTGTTATGGTATAGCTTAAGCCCCTCTGCAGTCCAGATCCTTACCCAGTACATAAGGAGCCTGGGTTGGCAATATCTCCCACCTGTTTGGGAGCCACGTCAAGAAACATAGGTATTAAGAGATTATTCTTGGGGAGATGAAGGAGCATTCACAGGAATTTATTTTCATAAGAGTAAGAGAGTCTGTATTCATGTGGCCTCAATGTTTGGTGCCATATAAGGCAGCTGAATAGACTTTTAGTCTGTATAACTCCATTGCCGGGAGTAGGGCCCTTGACTTTGTCCCATGATATGTTTTTTTTAAAGATAATTGATGCCTGATGTTGGAGCACCGCCCTTCTCTTCTGGATGTGAGAAGACCATGAAACCCTACTATCTAGCATAATGCTCAAATATTTGAATCTAAAAACCTGCCTTACCTAAGACTATGGTGTTTTTAAATGATCTGTTCGGTCTGACTACCATAAATTGTTTTTTTTAAATGTTAATCTCAAGAGCCATAGCCACACAGGAAGAATTAAAATTGTCTGAAAATTGCTGTTATCCCATAGGTGTGTGTAAGATTAGGAGAGTGTCGTCGGTGAAAAGTAAAGCAGGCATGCTATCCTCTTCAAACTTGAGGGTGTCTATATTTCCTTTTTGGAGGGCCTCAATATCACCATTGACGAATAAGGAAAAGAGGGTGGAGGACAGCACACACCATTGTCTAACCCATCTGCGTATTGGGATCTGGTCTGTTAGGTATCCCAGAGGACCCCATCGCACTTGGGCATAATTATCTTGATGAAGTTTTACTAGTTGACCAAGCAGGGCATCCAGATACCTCGAGGGTTTTTAGTGACACCCATAGGAGCTCCTGGGGGACTTCGTCAAAGGCTGCTTTGAGGTCAACAAAGGCTATGTACAAATGGCCTTCTTTGAGCCTTTCATACTTCTAAATTATAAGGAGCAGAATCAGTACTTGGTCTGTCGTGCTGACTTTAGGTCTGAATCCAGCTTGTTAGGGGGTTAGGATATCTGCACCCTCAATCCACTCATTTAATTTGTTTAGCAACTGTCTCGCTTAAACCTTTTGGAGAATGTCAAAAAGGCTTATTGGCCTATAATTAGCAGGACTACACCGATCCCCCTTTTTGTAAATGAGACTAATCTTCGCCCCTTCCATGTATCTTGGATTGGAGCCCCTGCAGCTATTGCATTGCTCAGGCAGTTAACATAAGAGGCGCAGACTAACATGGGATTTTGTCTGCTCCTGGGGCCTTGCCCAATTTAATTGCACTGATAGCTATCATCGTTTCTTCTAGTGTGAAGTGAAGGTCTAAAGGAGGCAAGTTGATGCGAAAAGGTCGATTGCGGCATGATTGTATAACTTCGTGAAGTGATCTACCTAAGCCTCAGGATTCAGATGACAGTCTACTTGTAATTTGGAACTCCTGCTCCCATGGGCAACTTTTTTCCAAAATGACAATTAACGCTAGACCTTGCAGCCATTACCAGATCGCTTCAGCTGGCATCCACTCCACTTGGCCCTTGCACTTCTTACTGTCTTCTTGTATAAGTCCCTGGCTATGCGGACCTCAGGTAGATTTTTAAGAGCATTACCCAGTATTTGTTTTGCCAATCTACAATCCTTTGAGTACCATAGATTACTATCTACATTACGCGCCCTGGTAGGGGGCTTCTTTTTTTGGTGGTTGGGTCAAGATCAGTATTAAAGATGCTCCCAGCTTTGTGTGTATATAAGTGATAAAAATCCTTGGATTTTCCAGGCTATTTAGGTGAGACAGAACACTCACAAATATGTCATATATCTCTGTCATGGTCTCTGCATTCCCCACAATTGAGAGCAACCTGGTGGACCTATGGTTGTTTCCCATTATTGGCATTATTTGTGGTGCTGTAGGGGTGGGTAGTTGGAGCTACAACCCAGGATGTTTAGGTGTAAGGGGTAGTGGCTACTCTCCTCTCTTATCCACTTCAGAGTCCGCCAATCTTTCCCACATGACAACCCTGGTCATGATGCAATCAATTTTTGATCTTATAGAACCTTTCTTAAATGCAAATGCCCCAGCTTGTCAGATACAGATCTCCATTACATGCCCTCAGCCCATTTAGTGTAATGAAGTGGACAACCTGCATGGCAACCACTGAGCTTAAGATATAGGATCTTGAGCTGAGGGAAGGGAAGGGATACCCCACCACTAAATCACAGCCATATATGGTTTCAAAGTCTATATTAAAATCTCTACCTATAATGACCATATCCTTGGAGTTGATCTGTCTAACAGAATGTTGCAAGATGTTTACAGTAGACAATTCCACACTTCTGCTTCTGGGTCTACAGTAGACAATAAACAAATACCTACAAGTCTTCACTGGGGAATACATTTTTAGCCCCAAAATATCTGACGAGTCAATGTTTTGATTCGTCGGTTTAAATCAATTTGACCCAAGTCCAATGGCCCCCTGATGCCCTGCCTCGAACTGATGTCAGTGCTTTGACATGATATGTGGTGTAGCCAGATTTAAACTGGGGTTCAATTGCCCACATCTCTTGGAGCTTACATACATTGAATTGGTCTATATATTCTCTACAGTCTGGTGCGGCTCTTTGGACTTAATACTAGCAACGTTCCACAAGAGAATTCTGATTGTCCCTGCTGAGTTGGAGCTTTGGCTAGGGTGAGGAGAATTAGAGAACAGAGATGCCAGTCTATGGGATACACTTATTGGAGAGGACAGAGGTGCAAAATCGTTGTGTGTGCCCTTTGTTGGTGTCAAATTGGCAGTAGTTGTTATGGCATTAACAGGGTCAGAATCAGAATCAGGAACAAGATGCATCTATAGCGCAAATCATGGAGGAAGGGGAATCCACTGGAAGGAAATGAGCCCCCTTTGATGGTACTAGATTTAATGTACTTGTGAATCCAGGTTATTCTGGTAGTTCCCCCCTCTAGGGGATGTGTTGATGCCCCGAGTAACATTATCACACATCGTCAATATTGGGCATTCAAAGGTGAAAGGGGTTCAAAAGTGTTTTTTGTGACTATTTTGAAAATGAGTTGGCCATGGTTGCTGATGGGTGTATCCCAATTAGAGGTGAGCGCAGCAACTGGTCTTTCGAAATACATTTCTGGAAGCATTTTAATTTGGTCTAGAGGAGAAGTCATTGAGCTAAATCGCAGTAGAAGCAATTCTACCAATAACGGAGGCTTGAAGTTAACTAATACTCTGTCCCCAGAACAGTCATTCGGATGTTTGTCTAAACAAGGGACTCTTCCTACACATTTGCACACCAGGGGGTATCCCAGAAACATTCTGGAGGACAATTAGGTAGGCCGTGCACTTTGGGGACAATGGGGGTGGGGGTCAAACATTCGTCCCCGATCAAAGATCTGGGTTTAATCCATATTTTATGTTTTGCTCACCACTCCATACCAGTTGGTACCCAGCCATTTGCAAATCAGTCTTGACCCTGTCTCCCATGGAATAATCCAACCCAAATTGCCAGGCCACGCCCTCCCTGGACCAGAAACTAGCATCCTGGGACCAGTTCCCTGGTATCACCCCACATCAGCCAGGCTAGATTGAATCCAGTGGCATAGTGAGCCTGGGACCCACTCCTGGGCATACCTTTTGCACTTAGAGTGACTATAGCAACACAGAAAGATGATGGACAGAATGTGAACATTGTCAAACATTCACCATGGCTGGGTACAGACTGGGATGATGTGGTGAGCAAAAAACAATGGATTCAACCCAGACATGTGACTGGGGTGAATGTTTGCATTGTTAAACATTCCGCCCATTATCTTTTCGTTTTGCTCTTCCTAAATGGCCATTTGTGCTGGACATGCCTTTTCTTTCCACCCACTGCATTTTTGTTACTCCAGGCTCGTCCCTCTGGATTACCCACTAAGCCTGCTGCGCCCTCTCAAGTTTTACATTCAAGCAGACAGGGCGTTTACAATAAAGGGAAAGGGTTGGGCCTTACTTGCTCAGCTTGATGTAACAGCACAATAGTGGGGGGAGATGTAATTCCTACCGCAGGGGGAGGAGGACTCCTAAGGGCCTCTATTTTGAGGTCCAGAGCATCGAGGCGAGCTACTAAGGGAACAAGCTCTGCCCTTAGAATAATCTATTAATCTGTTTGTACAGCTTACAACTAGCATGGACATGTACTGGGATGGGGGTTCTTGAGGACCCTCGTTTTTCGCGGTCAGGAGGGACTGAGGATGCAGGTCGCACTGCAAAGCTTTATCTGGTAAGCAACTTGATTTGTTAGAGGAAGCGGGGTTTGTGGCCTTAGCTCCCTTGCTTGTTTGTTTTGGGCTTGTTACCCTTTTGGATTTGCGGGGGGCAAGGAAATGGTATGGTCAGGGGAATGGTTGTCATTCTCCACACTGGTGGCTTCCACCAAGGCCAGGGATTGTGGTTTCGATGTGGAACCGGGAATTAGACCCTGGAATGGGGTGGCAGGTAGGTCAAGATCTGTATGAGCCTCTGTTGAGAGGCTGGAAGGTCTGTAGGGGTTGTGAGGCCAGAGTTGGAGAGCCTAGATTTAACAACATTCTCCTTTCTGAGAGGGTGATCTTGGTGCTCACTACCCCTTTTTCCCTTTCGAGCATACGATCTATGGAATTAGGGTAGTGGTAAAGGTGTGAGTCAGGGTCCCCTCTGCTGGCTTTTACTCCCGATGATATATACTACTCAGGCCTCTAGCAGGAATTTGGTTGAGTTAGGTTGGGTTCCTCTGTAAAGGTGGTGCCAAGTACAGTGGCCTAGCACTTCTTCTTTCAGACTATGATGAAGTACGAAAGACCCAGTCTCTTCTGAGTTGCTGTGGGCTTAAGAATGTATGATCCCGAGCTCTTCATGGGTTGGTTGCTAAGCAACGTAGTCCCACCCCAGCCTTAGCAAAGTTTCACTATACAATATAAATGACCTGACAATCATTGTCATGGTTGGTAGGCTGTCCTGGGGTGACTAAGTGAGAGAGAGGGAGAGAAGATGTGAATGAGAGTGAGAAAGAATAACGAGAGAGAGAGAGAGAAAGAGAGAGAGAGAGAGATTACCAGGGAACATGATATATATATATATACATATATATGTATATATTTATAAATATATATACTATTAGAGAGAGAAGAAAAGGTAGGAGTGATAGATATCCTAACCGGTTCAGGTGAGATGAAAATCAGGTGAAATTTCACCTTAGGCAAAACACGCCTTTTCTGAAGGACCCATCTGAGTTGCATGTTTTGGGGATTTCGATGAATTTCCATCTCTAAAAAAGAAAGCAAGTCAGCCCTTTGGATTCATTGTAAACATTAAGTTCCAGCGTTTCCATGTTTATTTCTTTACCAAAGCGTATCATTTCTAATCAAAGTGCAGCTGTGTTTTCCCTCCTCCTCTAGCTTGAGTGTCTCCGGTTGATGACCATTACCTTCACTGTGTTTCCCGGGGAGTAGGGCTACACCGAAGCCCTACACCTAAGGCTACAGCAAAGCCCTACACTAAGGCTACACCTGCAGGCATTGGTGACATGAAAACACTATTCTTCGTGCTTTCCTTCCCTTTTGCTTGAGACAGACTTTAGGGCACACTAAATGATAGACTGCTCATGCCACATTTGTTCTTAATTATCTATAGTGCCAATTATCTTTGGCAATAGCTTGCATTAAAGTACTGTTTTACTTAAGTCAAATCAACAACTTTGCCTATTTGTTGGTGTTTTGATGGTAAATCATAAGATGTGTCCTTACCAACTGAGCTACCCTCCTCACACATTACTTTAGTATATCTGATGTCGTAGTTTTGACTATTATTTCACATCTTATACCTGCTCTCAAAGTTATGATACAGTGCATCCTATTCTGTCATGTAGGTGAGTTAGATGAGCCTCCTTTACTGTAACATTAACAGGCTGACTGTCAAGATCACATTCGCCTTTAGGCTTCCCTCAAAGTTTGTGGGACCCTCCATGGGAACTTCCTCGTCCTCATCATGGTGGCTCGAGCTGTTGTGCATTTCTGTGATCCTCCCTTCAGCACACAATCTCCAGATTAGGACAAGGCCTGCTAGATTTGCACTTCTGTCCTAGGGGGAAGTGGTTTCTGGCTGGGTCAATCCAATGGACAACCCCCAGTAAAAACACAGGCTGTTTTCTGGCTAGGACCTAGCAGAACTAGCAGCTTCAGGCATTTTCTCCTTAATGAATCAATTGGTGACTTCTGCTGCCCATGTTTTCTGTAATTGTAATTGTAAAAAGCATTTATATAGCGCATGGCTGCCCGGAGGCATCCCAGCGCTTACAGTTTAACCCTTTCGATGCTCATGACGAGCTGAGCTCGTCATGATGCACAGTTGAGCTGTGCTTATGACGAGCTGAGCTCGTCATGAAGAATGGCAATTCAAAAATTTCAGCACCCGGGAAGAATTGCCTCAGCAGCCAAGGTGTTAAAACAGGGGGATGTTACTCAGTTTGGAAAGAGGAATGTTTTCAGGGATCTACGAAAGGAAAAGTGGTTGGATTCTATGCGGAGGTCAAGAGGAAGGGAGTTCCAGAGTCCAGCAGCGTTAAATGAGAAAGATCGACCTCCGCTTCTTGCCTTCCTAATTCTAGGAATAATGGCCAAGTTCTGGGTTTCGGAGCGAAGGGATCACTTGGGCTCATAAGGCTGAATAATGCCCTGGAGAATAGAGGGTCCGGTTTTAAACATAGACTTATGAGCAATACACAAGGCTTTGAACTTAACTCTCTCCTGGACTGGCAGCCAATGGAGTGATTTAAGGGCAGGTTTAGCAGAGTGATGGTTGGGGATGCCCAAAAGAAGTCGTGCAGCCCAATTTTGAGTTGTCTGTAATTTGGAGATAGTAGCAGCAGGGGAACCCAAGTAAAGGGCATTAGCAAAATCCAATCTGCCAGCGCTTGGACCATTATTTTTCTTGCCTAGAAGGGGAGGAGGGGGAGGTTTTTCCGGATCATTTTAAGGATCCAGTAGCAAGAGGCAGATGTCTTCCGGGCCTGAGATTTAAATGTAAGTTTATGGTTCATCCAAACGCCCAGACTCTTTAACTGGTTTTAGGAGTGGGGTAGGAGCCCATGGATCTAGGCCAGATTTCAGTCAAATCAAGGGGGGAGTGGTTACCCAAAATCATGATTTCACTCTTTTCCCCATTAAATTTTAGGAAGGAGTTGCTCATCCATCTTGCAATTTCTTCCATGCAAGGACGAAGACTGGAAGGAGAGCTTTCCGCTTTATTGAGCCCAATCACCAGCTGTGTATCATCCGCATAGGAGACTATGTGGACTCCAAAGGGTAAAACTGCCTCCGCAAGAGTGCAGGTATAAACATTAAACAAAGTGGGACTTAAAGAAGATCCCTGCGGCACTCCACAACGAAGGGGTGTCCGTTTGGACGTGACTTCCTTGTCAAAAACATGGAAGGATCTGCTGTTTAGAAAAGATTTTAGCCAGGCCAGGGCAATACCAGTGATACCTGATTTATGGAGCCTATGGATCAAAATCTGATGGTTTACAGTATCAAAGGCCGTGCTGAAGTCCAAAAGGAGGACCACCGCGGTGCCACCGGCGTCGACTATCCTTCTTAACTCTTCCACCACAGAGAGAAGGGCCGTCTCTGTTCCCTGTAATGGGCGGAAACCGGTTTGAGTCCGATGGAGAAGATTATGAGTCTCCAAGTGCGCTGATAGTATTAAATTAAAATATTTTTCAATAATTTTACTAACTCCAGGGAGCAACGAGATAGGGCGATAGTTTCCCAGGTCTGAAGGGTTAAGGCTTGATTTTTTAACAGAGCCTGTAAGCTGTAAGCAGCATTACACATTATCCCCTCCTACCCCGTGGATATGTGAGGATTTCCCCTTCTGAGCTAGGGGCCCTGCTTCAGACGTCCTCCTTCGAGCTTCACAATCGGGTTGAGGTGGCTCTTGTCTACCTTGTGATACAGCTACACTCATACTTGTGATTCCTCGGCTTGATCTGACCCATGAACATTGTGCTCACACTTACAATGGGCTGGTCTAAAATCACAGTGACTCGGGAGACAGAGTTACAGAGGCACTTTGTATAACCATACAGAGCCAGATACCCAAATACAACTTTAGAACTCAGTTTGCCGCTGACTACATGTAACATAGGCACAACTGGTTGGCCTCTACAAGCTGGCATCAGTCTAGTTGTCCTTCAATCATAGTTGCTGCAGGAGTAGATCTAAAAGCAGTGCATTGAAGCCAATATCGTGACCTAGAAAAGCATCCAGTTACAGGTCATACAAGAGGGTCTAACTAGGGCCTGAAATTGCTTCTTCTTTAATGTATATCAATTGGCAAAATACATTCCCCCTAATTTGTTTCGAAAATATCTACTTTTAAAATGTTTACATGTCTGAATGAGGCTGAACCGAATATATGATGTTACAACGCAAACAGTTACAACGCATGCCTTTACAACCTGGCTTTTACATCGCAGCATCCATTACAGCGCATGATTTTACAACGCATGCCAGCACAACACATTTTTAGAAACTACATTTACAACGCATTCCATTACAACTCATGCCATTACAACGCATGCCATTACAACGCGCAATACTTTTAGGGCAAGAGTATTGTAAGTGTTGGATAGTGCAAGGGTAAAAATTACTATTCCCACTCCAGTGAGTGCAACAGTAGGGTAAGTGTTGGATAGTGTAGGGGTAAACATTTCTATTCCCACTCCAGTGAGTGCAACAGTAGGGTAAGTGTTGGATAGTGTAGGGGGAAAAAATTTCTATTCCAACTCCAGTGAGTGCAACAGTAGGGTAAGTTGGATAGTGTTGGATAGTATAGGGATAAAAATACTATGCCCATGTAACCCAGAACCCATACCCTCCCTAAAAGTAAAAAATCTCCATTACTTACCTTATAATGCATTCTAATGGCATGTGTTGTAATGATATTCATTGTAATGGCATGCGTTGTAGTGACATGCGTTGTAATGGCATGCGTTGTAATGGTATGTGATGTAAGGGCAGCTGCGTTGTAATGACTGCGTTGTGAATGTAGTGCGTTGTAATGACTCCTATGTAAAGGCTGTTTCCCGGCTCAACTAGTTGAAGACTGTAGAATTCTGACCTGACATTGCTTCTTCTTCAATGTATTTCAATTGGCAAAAAACATTCCCCCTAATTTGCTTTCAAAATATCTACTTTTAAAATGTTGACATGTCTGAATGAGGCTGAACTGAATATATGATGGTACAACGCAAACAATTACAACGCATGCCTTTACAACGCAGTTTTTACATTGCAGCATCCATTACAATGCATGATTTTACAACGCATGCCATCACAACGCACTTTTAAAAACTACATTTACAACGCATTCCATTACAACCCATACCTTTACAACGCATGCCATTACAACACGCAATACTTTTAGGACAAGAGTAGTGTAAGTATTGGATAGCGTAGGGGTAAAAATTGCTATTCCCACTCCTGTGAGTGCAACAGTAGGGTAAGTGTTGGATAGTGTAGGGGTAAGAAATTCTATTCCCACTCCAGTGAGTGCAACAGTAGGGTAAGTTGGATAGTGTTGGATAGTATAGGGATAAAAATACTATCCCCATGTACCCCAGAACCCATACCCACCCTAAAACTAAAAAATTCCCATTACTTACAGTATAATGCGATGTAATGGCATGCGTTGTAATGATATTCATTGTAATGGCATACGTTGCAGTGACATGCGTTGTAATGGCATGCGTTGTAATGGTATGTGATGTAAGGGCAGCTGCGTTATAATGACTGCGTTGTGAAGGTAGTGCGTTGTAATGACTGCTATGTAAAGATTGTTTCCCGGCTGAACTAGTTGAAGACTGTAGATTTCTGACCTGAAATTGCTTCTTCTTAAATGTATTTCAATTGGCAAAATACATTCTCCCTAATTAACTTTCAAAACATCTACTTTTAAAATGTAGACATGTCTGAATGAGGCTAAACTGAATATATGATGTTACAACGCAAACAATTACAACGGATGCCTTTACAGCGCGGTTTTTACATCGCAGTATCCATTACAATGCATGATTTTACAACGCATGCCATCACAACGCATTTTTAGTAACTACATTTACAATGCATTCCATTACAACGCATACCATTACAACGCATGCCATTACAACGCGCAATACTTTTAGGGCAAGAGTATTGTAAGTGTTGGATAGTGTAGGGGTAAAAATTACTATTCCCACTCAAGTGAGTGCAACAGTAGGGTAAGTGTTGGATAGTGTAGGGGTAAACATGTCTATTCCCACTCCAGTGAGTGCAACAGTAGGGTAAGTGTTGGATAGTGTAGGGATAGAAATACTATCCCCATGTACCCCAGAACCCATACCCACCCTAAAACAAGAAAATCCCCATTACTTACCTTATAATGCGTTGTAATGGCATGCGTTGTAATGATATTCATTGTAATGGCATGCGTTGTAGTGACATGCGTTGTAATGGCATGCGTTGTAATGGTATGTGATGTAAGGGCAGCTGCGTTGTAATGACTGCGTTGTGTAGGTAGTGCAATGTAATGACTGCTATGTAAAGGTTGTTTCCCGGCTGGACTAGTTAAAGACTGTAGAAGTATTTTGCTTGTTAGGAGGGCCCAGTTATTGCCAAAAAGTAATATGCAGTTTATCCAGCAGTCTGAATGAAAGAGGGCACACACTTTGAATGGTATCTCTATCAGCTGAGTTGAACTTTTGACCTCTTCTGCCACCAGGGCAGAGGCTGGCTGGGACATTCTGAGAGAAGAATGCCCTGTGTCAGTATTCTGTGCCAACATTCTAAAGCTTCCCTGCCCAGCCCCCACTTCAAGCACCCTTCTCAGAGAGGAACATGAAAAGTGACAGAAGCTTTAGATACAGAGATCGGTTCTGGCTCATGTCACTCTTGCTTTGGCCAAATGATTGAACCTTACAACAACCTTTCACAACACTCTCCAGGTTATCCCTGTCCCTCACTTCATTCACTTCATATTCATTACATATACCCGGTATTGTTCCCTTTTCTATTTATTCCTAAATTGGTTACTATCCACAAACCCCTTGTTGCATTCATTTGCCTTGCACATTTATTTCCTATGCTGGTTCTCTGTGAGAGAAAGAGAGTGGCCTCAGTGAGATTTCCCTCAACACGGCGGCCATCTTGGACTGCCTCTGACTGCATTAAGTATCAGTTCACACAAAATAGAGGTTGTTCTCCAGTGCACCCATATCCAAATTTACAAACAGTTGTGAGCTTCAATTCTTTAATTTTATGCTAAAGAATCGTAAACAAAGTATAGTGTTATCAGTGAAAACACACTTTTATCTTTTACAAATGATAGCACAGCTGATTCACATTTCCCTCACTAAACATTTGCTTTTTTAACAATATGTTTGTTACCATCA
Source organism: Lissotriton vulgaris (assembly GCF_964263255.1). Classification (NCBI taxonomy): domain Eukaryota; kingdom Metazoa; phylum Chordata; class Amphibia; order Caudata; family Salamandridae; genus Lissotriton; species Lissotriton vulgaris. Next base: position 50,133 of record NW_028252156.1, read on the forward strand.
AATACATAACATGATTTTCATAAAACCATTAATTTTCATTCATATTCTTTTAGGTATTGCTGTGGCATCACACCTTTTATCCTCAGCATAGCAGGCAGTTTTTGTGGTTCTCACACAGGCAAAAAACTAAATGTATAGTTGTAAACATGCTTTTCATTTACAAATCCAGTCAGAAAAAATGTGTTCCTTTGGTTATATAAGATACACTTTATTGGACTGTGGTTCTCTCACTGTACTGAACTGTTGCATTCATCACCTGGCCAGCTTTGTTTTACTTGGCCTTTCCTATTTAATAAATGACTTCATACAACATACAGCTATTGTTTGCCTACCCTGTATTGAAACAATGGGAGTCCACTTTTGGCTTTATTATGGTTCAGGGGAGTAGGGTAAAAGGCTTTTGTGACAATAGGTGCCCACCTATAAATGTGAACACTTAAACTCTCTTCAATGAGCATACATGCCAGCATACCTGATTCAAGCTTGAGACTACCAATGTTTTAGCCAAAATGTTCTTTTCTGTTTCTGACCTGAAATTTCTTCTTCTTTAATGTATTTCAATTGGCAAAATACATTTCCCCTAATTTGTTTTCAAAATATCTACTTTTTAAATGTTGACATGTCTGAATGAGGCTGAACTGAATATATGATGTTACAACGCAAACAATTACAACGCATGCCTTTACAACGCGTTTTTTACATCGCAGCATCCATTACAACACATGATTTTACAACGCATGCCATCACAACGCATTTTTAGAAACTACATTTAAAACTCATTCCATTACAACGCATGCCTTTACAACGCATTGCCATTCCAACACGCAATACTTTAAGGGCAAGAGTAGTGTAAGTGTTGGATAGCGTAGGGCTAAAAATTGCTATTCCCACTCCAGTGAGTGCAACAGTGGGGTAAGTGTTGGATAGTGTAGGGGTAAAAATTTCTATTCCCACTCCAGTGAGTGCAACAGTAGGGCAAGTGTTGGATAGTGTAGGGGTAAAAATGTTGATTCCCACTCCAGTGAGTGTAACAGTAGGGTAAGTTGGATAGTGTTGGATAGTGTAGGGATAAAAATACTATCCCCATGTACCCCAGAACCCATACCCACCCTAAAACTAAAAAATCCCCATTACTTACCTTAAAATGCGTTGTAATGGCATGCGTTGTAATGATATTCATTGTAATGGCATGCGTTGTAGTGACATGCGTTGTAATTGCGTGCATTGTAATGGTATGTGATGTAAGGGCAGCTGCGTTGTAATGACTGCGTTGTGAAGGCAGTGCGTTGTAATGACTGCTATGTAAAGGTTGTTACCCGGCTGAACTAGTTAAAGACTGTAGAATTCTGACCTGAAATTACTTCTTCTTTAATGTATTTCAATTGGCAAAATACATTCCCCCTAATTTGTTTTCAAAATATCTACTTTTAAAATGTTGACATGTCTGAATGAGGCTGAACTGAATATATGATGTTACAACGCAAACAATTACAACGCATGCCTTTACAACTCGGTTTTTACATCGCAGCATCCATTGCAATGCATGATTTTACAACGCATGCCATCACAACGCATTTTTAGAAACTACATTTACAACGCATTCCATTACAACGCATACCATTACAACGTATACCATTACAACGTGCATTACTTTTTGGGCAATAGTAGTGTAAGTGATGGATAGTGTAGGGGTAAAAATTTCTATTCCCACTCCAGTGAGTGCGACAGTAGTGTAAGTGTTGGATAGTGTAGGGATAAAAATTTCTATTCCCACTCCAGTGAGTGCAACAGTAGGGTAAGTTAGATAGTGTTGGATAATGTAGGGATAAAAATACTATCACCATGTACCCCAGAACCCATACCCACCCTAAAACTAAAAAATTCCCATTACTTACCTTATAATGCGTTGTAATGGCATGTGTTGTAATGATATTCATTGTAATGGCATGCGTTGTAGTGACATGCGTTGTAATGGCATGCGTTGTAATGGTATGTGATGTAAGGGCAGCTGCGTTATAATGACTGCGTTGTGAAGGTAGTGCGTTGTAATGACTGCTATGTAAAGGTTGTTTCCCGGCTGAACTAGTTGAAGACTGTAGATTTCTGACCTGAAATTGCTTCTTCTTTAATGTATTTCAATTGGCAAAATACATTCTCCCTAATTTACTTTCAAAATATCTACTTTTAAAATGTTGACATGTCTGAATGAGGCTGAACTGAATATATGATGTTACAACGCAAACAATTACAGCGCATGCCTTCACAACGCGGTTTTTACATCGCAGCATCCATTACAATGCATAAATTTACAACGCATGCCATCACAACGCATTTTTAGTAACTACATTTACAACGCATTCCATTACAACACATACCATTACAACGCATGCCATTACAACGCGCAATACTTTTAGGGCAAAAGTAGTGTAAGTGTTGGATAGCGTAGGGCTAAAAATTGCTATTCCCACTCCAGTGAGGGCAACAGTGGGGTAAGTATTGGATAGTGTAGGGGTAAAAATTTCTATTCCCACTCCAGTGAGTGCAACAGTAGGGTAAGTGTTGGATAGTGTAGGGGTAAAAATGTCGATTCCCACTCCAGTGAGTGCAACAGTAGGGTAAGTTGGATAGTGTTGGATAGTTTAGGGATAAAAATACTATCCCCATGTACCCCAGAACCCATACCCACCCTAAAACTAAAAAATCCCCATTACTTACCTTATAATGCGTTGTAATGGCATGCGTTGTAATGATATTCATTGTAATGGCATGCGTTGTAGTGACATGCGTTGTAATGGCGTGCGTTGTAATGGTATGTGATGTAAGGGCAGCTGCGTTGTAATGACTGCGTTGTGAAGGTAGTGCGTTGTAATGACTGCTATGTAAAGATTGTTACCCGGCTGAACTAGTTAAAGACTGTAGAATTCTGACCTGAAATTGCTTCTTCTTTAATGTATTTCAATTGGCAAAATACATTCCCCCTAATTTGTTTTCAAAATATCTACTTTTAAAATGTTGACATGTCTGAATGAGGCTGAACTGAATATATGATGTTACAACGCAAACAATTACAACGCATGCCTTTACAACACGGTTTTCACATCGCAGCATCCATTACAATGCATGATTTTACAACGCATGCCATCACAACGCGTTTTTAGAAACTACATTTACAACGCATTCCATTACAACGCATTCCATTACAACGCATACCATTACAACGCGCAATACTTTTAGGCAAGAGTAGTGTAAGTGCTGGATAGTGTAGGGGAAAATATTTCTATTCCCACTCCAGTGAGTGCGACAGTAGGGTAAGTGTTGGATAGTGTAGGGATAAAAATTTCTATTCCCACTCCAGTGAGTGCAACAGTAGGGTAAGTTGGATAGTGTTGGATAGTGTAGGGATAAAAATACTATCACCATGTACCCCAGAACCCATACCCACCCTAAAACTAAAAGATTCCCTTTACTTACCTTATAATGCGTTGTAATGGCATGCGTTGTAATGATATTCATTGTAATGGCATACGTTGTAGTGACATGCGTTGTAATGGCATGCGTTGTAATCGTATGTGATGTAAGGGCAGCTGCGTTATAATGACTGCGTTGTGAAGGTAGTGCGTTGTAATGACTGCTGTGTGAAGGTTGTTTCCCGGTTGAACTAGTTGAAGACTGTAGATTTCTGACCTGAAATTGCTTCTTCTTTAATGTATTTCAATTGGCAAAATACATTCCCCCTAATTTACTTTCAAAATATCTACTTTTAAAATGTAGACATGTCTGAATGAGGCTAAACTGAATATATTATGTTACAACGCAAACAATTACAACGGATGCCTTTACAACGCAGTTTTTACATCGCAGTATCCATTACAATGCATGATTTTACAACGCATGCCATCACAACGCATTTTTAGTAACTACATTTACAACGCATTCCATTACAACGCATGCCATTACAACGCATGCCATTACAACGCGCAATACTTTTAGGGCAAGAGTATTGTAAGTGTTGGATAGTGTAGGGCTAAAAATTATTATTCCCACTCCAGTGAGTGCAACAGTAGGGTAAGTGTTGGATAGTGTAGGGGTAAACATTTCTATTCCCACTCCAGTGAGTGCAACAGTAGGGTAAGTGTTGGATAGTGTAGGGATAAAAATACTATCCCCATGTACCCCAGAACCCATACCCACCCTAAAACAAGAAAATCCCCATTACTTACCTTATAATGCGTTGTAATGGCATGCGTTGTAATGATATTTATTGTAATGGCATGCGTTTTAGTGACATGCGTTGTAATGGCATGCGTTGTAATGGTATGTGATGTAAGGGCAGCTGCGTTGTAACGACTGCGTTGTGTAGGTAGTGCAATGTAATGACTGCTATGTAAAGGTTGTTTCCCGGCTGGAGTAGTTAAAGACTGTAGAAGTATTTTGCTTGTTAGGAGCGCCCAGTTATTGCCAAAATGTAATATGCAGTTTATCCAGCAGTCTGGCTGAAAGAGGGCACACACTTTGAGTGGTATCTCTATCAGCTGAGTTGAACTTTTGACCTCTTCTGCCACCAGGGCAGAGACTGGCTGGGACATTCTGAGAGAAGAATGCCTTGTGTCAGTATTCTGTGCCAACATTCTAAAGCTTCCCTGCCCAGCCCCCACTTCAAGCACCCTTCTCAGAGAGGAACATGAAAAGTGACAGAAGCTTTAGATTCAGAGATCGGTTCTGGCTCATGTCACTCTTGCTTTGGCCAAATGATTGAACCTTACAACAACCTTTCCCAACACTCTCCAGGTTATCCCTGTCCCTCACTTCACTCACTTCATATTCATTACATACACCCGGTATTGTTCCCTTTTCTATTTATTCCTAAATTGTTTACTATCCACAAACCCCTTGTTGCATTCATTTGCCTTGCACATTTATTTCCAATGCTGGTTCTCTGTGAGAGTAAGAGAGTGGCCTCAGTGAGATTTCCCTCAACACGGCGGCCATCTTGGACTGCCTCTGACTGCATTAAGTCTCAGTTCACACAAAATGGAGGTTGTTCTCCAGTGCACCCATATCCAAAATTACAAACAGTTGTGAGCTTCAATTCTTTAATTTTAGGCTAAAGAATCGTAAACAAAAAATAGTGTTGTCAGTGAAAACACACTTTTATCTTTCACAAATGATAGCACAGCTGATTCACATTTCCCTCACTAAACATTTGCTTTTTTAACAATATGTTTGTTGCCATCAAATACATAACATGATTTTCATAAAAACATTAATTTTCATTCATATTCTTTTTGGTATTGCTGTGGCATCACACCTTTTATCCTCAGCATAGCAGGCAGTTTTTGTGGTTCTCACACAGGCAAAAAACTAAATGTATAGTTGTAAACATGCTTCTCATTTACAAATCCAGTCAGAAAAAAATGTGTTCCTTTGGTTATATAAGATACACTTTATTGGACTGTGGTTCTCTCACTGTACTGAACTGTTGCATTCATCACCTGGCCAGCTTTGTTTTACTTGGCCTTTCCTATTTAATACATGACTTCTTACAACATACAGCTATTGTTTGCCTACCCTGTATTGAAACAATGGGAGTCCACTTTTGGCTTTATTATGGTTCAGGGGAGTAGGGTAAAAGGCTTTTGTGACAATAGGTGCCCACCTATAAATGTGAACACTTGAACTCTCTTCAATGAGCATACATGCCAGCATACCTGATTCAAGCTTGAGACTACCAATGTTTTAGCCAAAATGTTTTTTTCTGTTTCTGACCTGAAATTTCTTCTTCTTTAATGTATTTCAATTGGCAAAATACATTCCCCCTAATTTGTTTTCAAAATATCTACTTTTAAAATGTTGACATGTCTGAATGAGGCTGAACTGAATATATGATGTTACAACGCAAACAATTACAACGCATGCCTTTACAACGCGTTTTTTTACATCGCAGCATCCATTACAACACATGATTTTACAACGCATGCCATCACAACGCATTTTTAGAAACTACATTTAAAACTCATTCCATTACAACGCATGCCTTTACAACGCATTGCCATTACAACACGCAATACTTTTAGGGCAAGAGTAGTGTAAGTGTTGGATAGCGTAGGGCTAAAAATTGCTATTCCCACTCCAGTGAGTGCAACAGTGGGGTAAGTGTTGGATAGTGTAGGGGTAAAAAATTCTATTCCCACTCCAGTGAGTGCAACAGTAGGGCAAGTGTTGGATAGTGTAGGGGTAAAAATGTTGATTCCCACTCCAGTGAGTGTAACAGTAGGGTAAGTTGGATAGTGTTGGATAGTGTAGGGATAAAAATACTATCCCCATGTACCCCAGAACCCATACCCACCCTAAAACTAAAAAATCCCCATTACTTACCTTAAAATGCGTTGTAATGGCATGCGTTGTAATGATATTCATTGTAATGGCATGCGTTGTAGTGACATGCGTTGTAATTGCGTGCATTTTAATGGTATGTGATGTAAGGGCAGCTGCATTGTAATGACTGCGTTGTGAAGGCAGTGCGTTGTAATGACTGCTATGTAAAGGTTGTTACCCGGCTAAACTAGTTAAAGACTGTAGAATTCTGACCTGAAATTGCTTCTTCTTTAATGTATTTCAATTGGCAAAATACATTCCCCCTAATTTGTTTTCAAAATATCTACTTTTAAAATGTTGACATGTCTGAATGAGGCTGAACTGAATATATGATGTTACAATGCAAACAATTACAATGCATGCCTTTACAACGCGGTTTTTACATTGCAGCATCCATTACAATGCATGATTTTATAACGCATGCCATCACCACCCTTTTTTAGAAACTACATATGCAATGCATTCCATTACAACGCATACAATTACATCGCATACCATTACAACGCGCAATACTTTTAGGGCAAGAGTAGTGTAAGTGTTGGATAGCGTAGGGGTAAAAATTACTATTCCCACTCCAGTGAGTGAACAGTACAGTAAGTGTTGGATAGTGTAGGGGTAAAAAATACTATTCCCACTCCAGTGAGTGCAATAGTAGGGTAAGTGTTGGATAGTGTAGGGATAAAAATTTCTATTCCCACTCCAGTGAGTGCAACAGTAGGGTAAGTGTTGGACAGTGTAGGGGTAAAAATGTCGATTCCCACTCCAGTGAGTGCAACAGTAGGGTAAGTTTGATAGTGTTGGATAGTGTAGGGATAGAAATACTATCCCCATGTACCCCAGAACCCATACCCACCCTAAAACTAAATAATCCCCATTACTTACCTTATAATGCGTTGTAATCGCATGCGTTGTAATGATATTCATTGTAATGGCATGCGTTGTAGTGACATGCGTTGTAATGGCGTGCATTGTAATGGTATTTGATGTAAGGGCAGCTGCGTTGTAATGACTGCATTGTGAAGGTAGTGCGTTGTAATGACTGCTATGTAAAGGTTGTTTCCTGGCTGAACTATTTGAAGACTGTAGAATTCTGACCTGAAATTGCTTCTTCTTTAATGTATTTCAATTGGCAAAATACCTTCCCCCTAATTTGTTTTCAAAATATCTACTTTTAAAATGTTGACATGTCTGAATGAGGCTGAACTGAATATATGATGTTACAATGCAAACAATTACAATGCATGCCTTTACAACGCGGTTTTTACATTGCAGCATCCATTACAATGCATGATTTTACAACGCATGCCATCACCATTCATTTTTAGAAACTACATATACAACGCATTCCATTACAACGCATACAATTACAACGCATGCCATTACAACGCGCAATACTTTTAGGGCAAGAGTAGTGTAAGTGTTGGATAGCGTAGGGGTAAAAATTACTATTCCCACTCCAGTGAGTGCAACAGTACGATAAGTGTTGGATAGTGTAGGGGTAAAAATTACTATTCCCACTCCAGTGAGTGCAACAGTAGGGTAAGTGTTGGATAGTGTAGGGGTAAACATTTCTATTCCCACTCCAGTGAGTGCTACAGTAGGGTAAGTGTTGGATAGGGTAGGGATAAAAATACTCTGCCCATGTACCCCAGAACCCATACCCACCCTAAAACTAAAAAATCCCCATTACTTACCTTATAATGCATTGTAATGGCATGTGTTGTAATGATATTCGTTGTAATGGCATGCGTTGTAGTGACATGCGTTGTAATGGCATGCGTTGTAATGGTATGTGATGTAAGGGCAGCTGCGTTATAATGACTGTGTTGTGAAGGTAGTGCGTTGTAATGACTGCTATGTAAAGGTTGTTTCCCGGCTGAACTAGTTGAAGACTGTAGAATTCTGACCTGAAATTGCTTCTTCTTTAATGTATTTCAATTGGCAAAATACATTCCCCCTAATTTGCTTTCAAAATATCTTCTTTTAAAATGTTGACATGTCTGAATGAGGCTGAACTGAATATATGATGTTACAACGCAAACAATTACAACGCATGCCTTTACAACGTGGTTTTTACATCGCAGCATCCATTACAATGCATGATTTTACAACGCATGCCATCACAACGCATTTTTAGTAACTACATTTACAACGCATTCCATTACAACACATACCATTACAACGCATGCCATTACAACGCGCAATACTTTTAGGGCAAAAGTAGTGTAAGTGTTGGATAGCGTAGGGCTAAAAATTGCTATTCCCACTCCAGTGAGTGCAACAGTGGGGTAAGTATTGGATAGTGTAGGGGTAAAAATTTCTATTCCCACTCCAGTGAGTACAACAGTAGGGTAAGTGTTGGATAGTGTAGGGGTAAAAATGTCGATTCCCACTCCAGTGAGTGCAACAGTAGGGTAAGTTGGATAGTGTTGGATAGTGTAGGGATATAAATACTATCCCCATGTACCCCAGAACCCATACCCACCGTAAAACTAAAAAATCCCCATTGCTTACCTTATAATGCGTTGTAATGGCATGCGTTGTAATGATATTCATTGTAATGGAGTGCGTTGTAGTGACATGCGTTGTAATGGCGTGCGTTGTAATGGTATGTGATATAAGGGCAGCTGTGTTGTAATGACTGTGTTGTGAAGGTAGTGCGATGTAATGACTGCTATGTAAAGATTGTTACCCGGCTGAACTAGTTAAAGACTGTAGAATTCTGACCTGAAATTGCTTCTTCTTTAATGTATTTCAATTGGCAAAATACATTCCCCCTAATTTATTTTCAAAATATCTACTTTTAAAATGTTGACATGTCTGAATGAGGCTGAACTGAATATATGATGTTACAACTCAAACAATTACAACGCATGCCTTTACAACACGGTTTTTACATCGCAGAATCCATTACAATGCATGATTTTACAACGCCTGCCATCACAACGCATTTTTAGAAACTACATTTACAACGCATTCCATTACAACGCATTCCATTACAACGCATTCCATTACAACGCATACCATTACAACGCGCAATACTTTCAGGGCAAGAGTAGTGTAAGTGCTGGATAGTGTAGGGGAAAATATTTCTATTCCCACTCCAGTGAGTGCAACAGTAGGGTAAGTTGGATAGTGTTGGATAGTGTACGGATAAAAATACTATCACCATGTACCCCAGAACCCATACCCACCCTAAAACTAAAAGATTCCCTTTACTTACCTTATAATGCGTTGTAATGGCATGCGTTGTAATGATATTCATTGTAATGGCATACGTTGTAGTGACATGCGTTGTAATGGCATGCGTTGTAATGGTATGTGATGTAAGGGCAGCTGCGTTATAATGACTGCGTTGTGAAGGTAGTGCGTTGTAATGACTGCTATGTGAAGGTTTTTTCCCGGCTGAACTAGTTGAAGACTGTAGATTTCTGACCTGAAATTGCTTCTTCTTTAATGTATTTCTATTGGCAAAATACATTCTCCCTAATTTACTTTCAAAATATCTACTTTTAAAATGTAGACATGTCTGAATGAGGCTAAACTGAATATATTATGTTACAACGCAAACAATTAACACGGATGCCTTTACAATGCAGTTTTTACATCACAGTATCCATTACAATGCATGATTTTACAACGCATGCCATCACAACGCATTTTTAGTAACTACATTTACAACGCATTCCATTACAACGCATACCATTACAACGCATGCCATTACAACGCGCAATACTTTTAGGGCAAGAGTATTGTAAGTGTTGGATAGTGTAGGGGTAAAAATACTATCCCCATGTACCCCAGAACCCATACCCACCCTAAAACAAGAAAATCCCAATTACTTACCATATAATGCGTTGTAATGGCATGCGTTGTAATGATATTTATTGTAATGGCATGCGTTGTAGTGACATGCGTTGCAATGGTATGTGATGTAAGGGCAGCTGCGTTGTAATGACTGCGTTGTGTAGGTAGTGCAATGTAATGACTGCTATGTAAAGGTTGTTTCCCGGCTGGACTAGTTAAAGACTGTAGAAGTATTTTGCTTGTTAGGAGGGCCCAGTTATTGCCAAAATGTAATATGCAGTTTATCCAGCAGTCTGGCTGAAAGAGGGCACACACTTTGAGTGGTATCTCTATCAGCTGAGTTGAACTTTTGACCTCTTCTGCCACCAGGGCAGAGACTGGCTGGGACATTCTGAGAGAAGAATGCCTTGTGTCAGTATTCTGTGCCAACATTCTAAAGCTTCCCTGCCCAGCCCCCACTTCAAGCACCCTTCTCAGAGAGGAACATGAAAAGTGACAGAAGCTTTAGATACAGAGATCGGTTCTGGCTCATGTCACTCTTGCTTTGGCCAAATGATTGAACCTTACAACAACCTTTCCCAACACTCTCCAGGTTATCCCTGTCCCTCACTTCACTCACTTCATATTCATTACATACACCCGGTATTGTTCCCTTTTCTATTTATTCCTAAATTGTTTACTATCCACAAACCCCTTGTTTTATTCCTTTGCCTTGCACATTTATTTCCTAAGCTGGTTCTCTGTGAGAGAAAGAGAGTGGCCTCAGTGAGATTTCCCTCAACACGGCGGCCATCTTGGACTGCCTCTGACTGCATTAAGTCTCAGTTCACACAAAATGGAGGTTGTTCTCCAGTGCACCCATATCCAAATTTACAAACAGTTGTGAGCTTCAATTCTTTAATTTTAGGCTAAAGAATCGTAAATAAAGAATAGTGTTATCAGTGAAAACACACTTTTATCTTTCACAAATGATAGCACAGCTGATTCACATTTCCCTCACTAAACATTTGCTTTTTTAACAATATGTTTGTTGCCATCAAATACATAACATGATTTTCATAAAAACATTAATTTTCATTCATATTCTTTTAGGTATTGCTGTGGCATCACACCTTTTATCCTCAGCATAGCAGGCAGTTTTTGTGGTTCTCACACAGGCAAAAAACTAAATGTATAGTTGTAAACATGCTTTTCATTTACAAATCCAGTCAGAAAAAATGTGTTCCTTTGGTTATATAAGATACACTTTATTGGACTGTGGTTCTCTCACTGTACTGAACTGTTGCATTGATCACCTGGCCAGCTTTGTTTTACTTGGCCTTTCCTATTTAATAAATGACTTCATACAACATACAGCTATTGTTTGCCTACCCTGTATTGAGACAATGGGAGTCCACTTTTGGCTTTATTATGGTTCAGGGGAGTAGGGTAAAAGGCTTTTGTGACAATAGCTGCCCACCTATAAATGTGAACACTTAAACTCTCTTCAATGAGCATACATGCCAGCATACCTGATTCAAGCTTGAGACTACCAATGTTTAAGCCAAAATGTTTTTTTCTGTTTCTGACCTGAAATTGCTTCTTCTTTAATGTATTTCAATTGGCAAAATACCTTCCCCCTAATTTGTTTTCAAAATATCTACTTTTAAAATGTTTACATGTCTGAATGAGGCTGAACTGAATATATGATGTTACAACGCAAACAATTACAATGCATGCCTTTACAACGCGGTTTTTATATTGCAGCATCCATTACAATGCATGATTTTATAACGCATGCCATCACCACCCTTATTTAGAAACTACATATGCAATGCATTCCATTACAACGCATACAATTACAACGCATACCATTACAACGCGCAATACTTTTAGGGCAAGAGTAGTGTAAGTGTTGGATAGCGTAGGGGTAAAAATTACTATTCCCACTCCAGTGAGTGAACAGTACGGTAAGTGTTGGATAGTGTAGGGGTAAAATTACTATTCCCACTCCAGTGAGTGCAATAGTAGGGTAAGTGTTGGATAGTGTAGGGGTAAACATTTCTATTCCCACTCCAGTGAGTGCTACAGTAGGGTAAGTGTTGGATAGGGTAGGGATAAAAATAGTCTGCCCATGTACCCCAGAACCCATACCCACCCTAAAACTAAAAAATCCCCATTACTTACCTTATAATGCGTTGTAATGGCATGCGTTGTAATGATATTCATTGGAATGGCATGCGTTGTAGTGACATGTGTTGTAATGGCATGCGTTGTAATGGTATATGATGTAAGGGCAGCTGCATTGTAATGACTGCATTGTGAAGGTAGTGCGTTGTAATGACTGCTATGTAAAGGTTGTTTCCTGGCTGAACTGGTTGAAGACTGTAGAATTCTGACCTGAAATTGCTTCTTCTTTAATGTATTTCAATTGGCAAAATACCTTCCCCCTAATTTGTTTTCAAAATATCTACTTTTAAAATGTTGACATGTCTGAATGAGGCTGAACTGAATATATGATGTTACAACGCAAACAATTACAATGCATGCCTTTACAACGCGGTTTTTACTTCGCAGCATCCATTACAATGCATGATTTTACACCGCATGCCATCACCACCCATTTTTAGAAACTACATTTACAACGCACTCCATTACAACGCATACAATTACAATGCATGCCATTACAACGCGCAATACTTTTAGGGCAAGAGTAGTGTAAGTGTTGGATAGCGTAGGGGTAAAAATTACAATTCCCACTCCAGTCACTGCAACAGTACGGTAAGTGTTGGATAGTGTAGGGGTAAAAATTACTATTCCCACTCCAGTGAGTGCAACAGTAGGGTAAGTGTAGGATAGTGTAGGGGTAAACATTTCTATTCCCAATCCAGTGAGTGCAACAGTAGGGTAAGTGTGGATAGTGTAGGGATAAAAATACTATGCCCATGTACCCCAGCACCCATACCCTCCCTAAAACTAAAAAATCTCCGTTACTTACCATATAATGCACTGTAATGGCATGTGTTGTAATGATATTCATTGTAATGGCATGCGTTGTAGTGACATGCGTTGTAATGGCATGCGTTGTAACTGTATGTGATGTAAGGGCAGCTGCGTTGTAATGACTGCGTTGTGAATGTAGTGCGTTGTAATGACTGCTATGTAAAGGCTTTTTCCCGGCTGAACTAGTTGAAGACTGTAGAATTCTGACCTGAAATTGCTTCTTCTTTAATGTATTTCAATTGGCAAAATACATTCCCCCTAATTTGCTTTCAAAATATCTACTTTTAAAATGTTGACATGTCTGAATGAGGCTGAACTGAATATATAATGTCACAACGCAAACAAATACAACGCATGCCTTTACAACGCGGTTTTTACATCGCAGCATTCATTACAATGCATGATTTTACAACGCATGCCATCACAACGCACTTTTAGAAACTACATTTACAATGCATTCCATTACAACACGCAATACTTTTAGGGCAAGAGTAGTGTAAGTGTTGGATAGCGTAGGGGTAAAAATTGCTATTTCCACTCCTGTGAGTGCAACAGTAGGGTAAGTGTTGGATAGTTTAGGGGTAAAAATGTCTATTCCCACTCAAGGGAGTGCAACATTAGGGTAAGTGTTGGATAGTGAAGGGGTAAACATTTCTATTCCCACTCCAGTGAGTGCAACACTAGGGTAAGTTGGATAGTGTTGGATAGTATAGGGATAAAAATACTATCCCTATGTACCCCAGAACCCATACCCACCCTAAAACTAAAAAATCCCCTTTACTTACCTTATAATGCGTTGTAATGGCATGCGTTGTAATGATATTCATTGTAATGGCATGCGTTGTAGTGACATGCGTTGTAATGGCATGCGTTGGAATGGTATGTGATGTGAGGGCAGCTGCGTTATAATGACTGCGTTGTGAAGGTAGTGCGTTGTAATGACTTCTATGTAAAGGTTGTTTCCCCGGCTGAACTAGTTGAAGACTGTAGAATTCTGACCTGAAATTGCTTCTTCTTTAATGTATTTCAATTGGCAAAATACATTCCCCCTAATTTGCTTTCTAAATATCTACTTTTAAAATGTTGACATGTCTGAATGAGGCTAAACTGAATATATGATGTTACAACGCAAACAATTACAACGCATGCCTTTACAACGCAGTTTTTACATCGCAGCATCCATTACAATGCATGATTTTACAACCCATGCCATCACAACGCATTTTTAGTAACTACATTTACAACGCATTCCTTTACAACGCATACCATTACAACGCATTCCATTACAACGCGCAATACTTTTAGGGCAAGAGTAGTGTAAGTGTTGGATAGCGTAGGGGTAAAAATTACTATTCCCACTCCAGTGAGTGCAACCGTAGGGTAAGTGTTGGATAGTGTAGGGGTACACATTTCTATTCCCACTCTAGTGAGTGCAACAGTGGGGTAAGTGTTGGATAGGGTAGGGATAAAAATACTATCCCCATGTACCCCAAAACCCATACCCACCCTAAAACAAGAAAATCCCCATTACTTGCCTTATATTGCATCAGGACACGTTTCTTAAGTAGAACCTAAAATGAAAATATCTGTATTCTTTTTTTAACGTTACTTTTCTGTCTTTGTTTACTTTAGTTACCTGTCAGGGGTCATTAGGGCAGCAATAGAGCACATTTAAATTGTTTTCATCCTACATTTACTGTTTTAAGTATGTATTGAAAGAGGGAATAAATACAGTCTTTAGGTGATTTTTTTCATATTTTTGTACCTGTCATGCTGCTATAAAAGTGGCCAGGTGGCATCAATAGATACCTACGTCATTAATTTGCTCACTTGCCTTTCATTATTAGCTGTCCACTCATCTGTCCTCACTTCGTATTCATTGCTCGCTCCCTCAAGTATAGAGACACTCATAAGTAATGTTTCCTGTGCTAGTTTTCCTCTGTATGTAGGATCGCAATATTTGTATGCACCTTTTTATCACTGTGTGCACAGCAGCATGTTGCGGTAAGCAGAGGTGAATAGTGTGAGAAACCGTGCCCACTTCACTTCAGGCTATTAGGAACACTCTCTTGTAGGAAAGTGGGTTTCTGGTTGCAGTAACCCACCTACACACTATTTGCCAGGTTTCTGATGCACTTTGACTTGATGTGTCCTGTGTCCCTGCCAATCAGGTTTCCAGGGCACTATGCTCTCTCCCAAAATGGTACCCTTTTGCGCCCGATTGTCACCTCTCTGGCCACATTTAAGTCCCTTGGAAAAAGTATAATGGGTACCAAGGACACTGTGCCCAGGGAAGCCCTCTATGGTCTGCAAAAACAACAATTGATGGACAGAATGCAGAACAATTTCATACATTCACCCCAGTACAGAGATCTGGGCCTAAATCCATCGTTTTTTTGCATTCCACAACACCCCAGTTCAGACATGGCCATATGCAAATCAGCCTTGACCCTGTGCCTCATGGGAACAGTCCAGACCGAACTGCCAAGCCACGTCTTTCCTGGACCAGAATTAAGCATCCTAGGACCGGTTTCTGGCTATCAGCCGTCTTCAGCCAGGATAGCTTGACTCCAGTGGTGTGTTGAGAGCATGGGACTCACATCTGAGCATACCCATCCCACTCGGGGTGACACATGCAAAACCAACAATTGATGGACAGAATGCAGAACAATGTCATACATTCACCCCAGTACAGAGATCTGGGCCTAAATCCATCGGTTTTTTGCACTCCACACCACCCCAGTTCAGACATGGCTATATGCAAATCAGCCTTGACCCTGTGCCTCATGGGAACAGTCCAGCCCGAACTGCCAAGCCATGTCTTTACTGGACCGGAATCAAGCATCCTGGGACCAGTTTCTGGCTATCAGCTGTCTTCAGCCAGGATAGCTTGACTCCAGTGCTGTGGAGAGCATGGGACTCACGTCTGAGCATACCATCCCACTCCAATTTCCACCCTATCTCGCTGCTTCCGTGGTTGAGTAAGTTGTTGGAGAGACATATCAATAAAACATTAGGGGACTACTTGGAGTCCAACAAACTTCTACAGGTCTCCCAAATAGGGTTCCGTCCTCAACATGGCACTAAGACCGCCCTTCTGGCAGTCACAGAGGCGGCCAGAGCAATAATGGACCAAGGTGGAAAAACTGCTATCATACTGTTGGACCTCAGTGCCGCGTTCGACACTGTTAACCATGCCACCCTGTTACATCGTTTGAAGGGCATGGGGGTGTCGGGCGCGGCCCTGAAATGGCTGACCTCTTTTTTGGAGGAACGCTTTTTCCAAGTATTTGAGGGCGAGGTGGTATCATCTAAGCATCCGCTCAGTTGTGGGGTTCCTCAGGGCTCCTCCCTGAGCCCCACACTGTTTAATGTTTATATGCAGCCTCTAGAGAAGATAGTTCTCCCCTACGGTGTGCGGATTGTCACCTACGCTGACGATACCCAACTTGTGGTCTCTTTGGACCACAAGGAGGGTTCGTCTAACACCCTGGGTCCGTGTCTAGAGGCTGTTGCAGAGTGGATGCAACTCTCCCATCTCAAACTCAACGGGGAGAAGACCGAGATCATGTTACTAGGTAACCCTTCTCCTACCTTCCAGTTGAACTGGCCTTCGTGTCTCGGCACCCCTCCTCTTCCAAAGGACCAGATAAAGAGTTTGGGAATCTGGCTGGATAGAGCTCTGGATTTCTCGGTTCAAGCCACTAAAACAGCCTCCGTATGCGTAGGGCTAATGAAAATGCTCAGGAAAGTGCTCCCCTTACTTCCATTCCAGGCGAGAAGGGTCATGGTACAGGCCCTGATACTCTCCCGCCTGGACTATGGAAACGTTTTATATCTAGGGGCTCCGGCATCGGTGACAAAAAAACTCCAAGTCACTCAAAACTGTGCGGCGCGCCTGCTCTTCAACATCCCTCGCTGGCAGTCAGCGAGAACTGCCCTAAAGGAGCTTCATTGGCTCCCAGTGGCTGCAAGAACATTGTTCAAGGCCATGTGCATTCTGCACAAATCCTTTCATCAAACTGGCCCGGCAGTGCTGCTCCCCCTGGTACCGCCTTATGTGCTGCCTAGAACTCTTCGTTCGGCCTCTCTGCATTTGGCAACCACGGCAAAAATCAAGAAAGCCCGTTGGGGTGGCCGTTCATTTACTTGCTCAGCAGCAAAGGCATGGAATTCCCTGCCTCTGTCCCTTAGACAAAATGATAATCTGATGTCATTTAGGAGAGACTTAAAAACCTACCTGTTCTCAAAAGCGTACTAACTCTGCCCTGCAGTCGAACACAGTAATCAGTCATCAGCGCTGCGAGGCCTCCGGGCAGTTATGCGCTATATAAGTGGAATTTTTCATTTCATTTCATTTCACTCGGGGTGACAAATGCAAAAACAACAATTGATGGACAGAATGCAGAACAATGTCATACATTCACCCCAGTACAGAGATCTGGGCCTAAATCCATCGTTTTTTTGCACTCCACTCCACCCCAGTTCAGACATGGCCATATGCAAATCAGCCTTGACCCTGTGCCTCATGGTAACAGTCCAGCCCGAACTGCCAAGCCATGTCTTTCCTGGACCAGAATCAAGCATCCTAGGACCGGTTTCTGGCTATCTGCCGTCTTCAGCCAGGATAGCTTGACTCCAGTGGTGTGGAGAGCATGGGACTCACGTCTGAGCATACCCATCCCACTCGGGGTGACAAATGCAAAAACAATTATTGATGACAGAATGCAGAACAATGTCATACATTCACCCCAGTACAGAGATCTGGGCCTAAATCCATCGTTTTTTTGCACTCCACACCACCCCAGTTCAGACATGGCCATATGCAAATCAGCCTTGACCCTGTGCCTCATGGGAACAGTCCAGCCCGAACTGCCAAGCCATGTCTTTCCTGGACCGGAATCAAGCATCCTAGGACCGGTTTATGGCTATCAGCCGTCAACAGGCGGGATAGCTTGACTCCAGTGGTGTGGAGAGCATGGGACTCAGGTCTGAGCATACCCATCCTACTCGGGGTGACAAATGCAAAAACAACAATTGATGGACAGAATGCAGAGCAATGTCATATATTCACCCCAGTACAAAGATCTGGGCTTAAATCCATGGTTTTTTTGCACTCCACACCACCCCAGTTCAGACATGGCCATATGCAAATCAGCCTTGACCCTGTGCCTCATGGGAACAGTCCAGCCCGAACTGCCGAACCATGTTTTTCCTGGACCGGAATCAAGCATCCTAGGACCGGTTTCTGGCTATCAGCCGTCTTCAGCCAGGATAGCTTGACTCCAGTGGTGTGGAGAGCATGGGACTGACGTCTGAGCATACCCATCCCACTAGGGGTGAAAAATGCAAAAACAACAATTGCTGGACAGAATGCAGAACAATGTCATACATTCACCCCAGTACAGAGATCTGGGCTTAAATCCATCGTTTTTTTGCACTCCACACCACCCCAGTTCAGACATGGCCATATGCAAATCAGCCTTGACCCTGTGCCTCATGGGAACAGTCCAGCCCGAACTGCCAAGCCATGTATTTCCTGGACCGGAATCAAGCATCCTAGGACCGGTCTCTGGCTATCAGCTGTCTTCAGCCAGGATAACTTGACTCCAGTGGTGTGGAGAGCATGGGACTCACGTCTGAGCATACCATCCCACTCGGGGTGAAAAATGCAAAAACAATTATTGATGACAGAATGCAGAACAATGTCATACATTCACCCCAGTACAGAGATCTGGGCCTAAATCCATCGTTTTTTTGCACTCCACACCACCCCAGTTCAGACATGGCCATATGCAAATCAGCCTTGACCCTGTGCCTCATGGGAACAGTCCAGCCCGAACTGCCAAGCCATGTCTTTCCTGGACCGGAATCAAGCATCCTAGGACCGGTTTATGGCTATCAGCCGTCAACAGGCGGGATAGCTTGACTCCAGTGGTGTGGAGAGCATGGGACTCAGGTCTGAGCATACCCATCCTACTCGGGGTGACAAATGCAAAAACAACAATTGATGGACAGAATGCAGAGCAATGTCATATATTCACCCCAGTACAAAGATCTGGGCTTAAATCCATGGTTTTTTTGCACTCCACACCACCCCAGTTCAGACATGGCCATATGCAAATCAGCCTTGACCCTGTGCCTCATGGGAACAGTCCAGCCCGAACTGCCGAACCATGTTTTTCCTGGACCGGAATCAAGCATCCTAGGACCGGTTTCTGGCTATCAGCCGTCTTCAGCCAGGATAGCTTGACTCCAGTGGTGTGGAGAGCATGGGACTGACGTCTGAGCATACCCATCCCACTAGGGGTGAAAAATGCAAAAACAACAATTGCTGGACAGAATGCAGAACAATGTCATACATTCACCCCAGTACAGAGATCTGGGCTTAAATCCATCGTTTTTTTGCACTCCACACCACCCCAGTTCAGACATGGCCATATGCAAATCAGCCTTGACCCTGTGCCTCATGGGAACAGTCCAGCCCGAACTGCCAAGCCATGTATTTCCTGGACCGGAATCAAGCATCCTAGGACCGGTCTCTGGCTATCAGCTGTCTTCAGCCAGGATAACTTGACTCCAGTGGTGTGGAGAGCATGGGACTCACGTCTGAGCATACCATCCCACTCGGGGTGAAAAATGCAAAAACAACAATTGATGGACAGAATGCAGAACAATGTCATACATTCACCCCAGTACAGAGATCTGGGTCTAAATCCATCGTTTTTTTTGCACTCCACACCACCCCAGTTCAGACATGACCAAATGCAAATCAGTCTTGATCCTGTGCCTCATGGGAACAGTCCAGCCCAAACTGCCAAGCCATGTATTTCCTGGCCTGGAATCAAGCATCCTAGTACCGGTTTCTGGCTTTCAGCCGTCTTCAGCCAGGATAGCTTGACTCCAGTGGTGTGGAGAGCATGGGACTCACGTCTGAGCATACCCATCCCACTAGGGGTGACCAATGCAAAAACAACAATTGATGGACAGAATGCAGAACAATGTCATACATTCACCCCAGTACAGAGATCTGGGCCTAAATCCATCGTCTTTTTGCACTCCACATCACCCCAGTTCAGACATGGCCATATGCAAATCAGCCTTGACCCTGTGCCTCATGGGAACAGTCCAGCCCGAACTGCCAAGCCATGTCTTTCCTGGACCGGAATCAAGCATCCTAGGGCCGGTTTCTGGCTATCAGCCGTCTTCAGCCAGGATAGCTTGACTCCAGTGGTTGGGAGAGCATGGGACTCACGTCTGAGCATACCCATCCCACTAGGGGTGACCAATGCGAAAACAATAATTGATGGACAGAATGCAGAACAATGTCATACATTCACCCCAGTACAGAGATCTGGGCCTAAATCCATTGTTTTTTTGCACTCAACACCACCCCAGTTCAGACATGGCCATATGCAAATCAGCCTTGACCCTGTGCCTCATGGGAACAGTCCAGCCTGGTCTGCCAAGCCATGTCTTTCCTGGACCGGAATCAAGCATCCTAGGACCGGTTTCTCGCTATCAGCCGTCTTCAGCAAGGATAGCTTGACTCTAGTGGTGTGGAGAGCATGGGACTCACGTCTGAGCATACCCATCCCACTCGGGGTGAAAAATGCAAAAACAACTGATGGACAGAATGCAGAACAATGTCATACATTCACCCCAGTACAGAGATCTGGGCCTAAATCCATGTTTTTTTTGCACTCCACACCACCCCAGTTCAGACATGGCCATATGCAAATCAGCCTTGACCCTGTGCCTCATGGGAACAGTCCAGCCTGAACTGCCAAGCCATGTCTTTCCTGGACCGGAATCAAGCATCCTAGGACCGGTTTCTGGTTATCAGCCGTCTTCAGCCAGAATAGCTTGACTCCAGTGGTGTGGAGAGCATGGGACTGACGTCTGAGCATACCCGTCCCACTCGGAGTGACAAATGCAAAAACAACAATTGATGGACAGAATGCAGAACAATGTCATACATTCACCCCAGTACAGAGATCTGGGCTTAAATCCATCGTTTTTTTGCACTCCACACCACCCCAGTTCAGACATGGCCATATGAAAATCAGTCTTTACCCTGTGCCTCATGGGAATAGTCCAGCCCGAACTGCCAAGCCATGTCTTTCCTGGACCGGAATCAAGCATCCTAGGACCGAATTCTGGCTATCAGCCGTCTTCAGCCAGGATAGCTTGACTCCAGTGGTGTGGAGAGCATGGGACTCACGTCTGAGCATACCCATCCCACTAGGGGTGACCAATGCAAAAACAACAATTGATGGAGAGAATGCAGAACAATGTCATACATTCACCCCAGTACAGAGATCTGGGCCTAAATCCATGTTTTTTTTGCACTCCACACCACCCCAGTTCAGACATGGCCATATGCAAATCAGCCTTGCCCCTGTGCCTCATGGGAACAGTCCAGCCCGAACTGCCATTCCATGTCTTTCCTGGACCGGAATCAAGCATCCTAGGACCGAATTCTGGCTATCAGCCGTCTTCAGCCAGGATAGCTTGACTCCAGTGGTGTGGAGAGCATGGGACTCACGTCTGAGCATACCCATCCCACTAGGGGTGACCAATGCAAAAACAACAATTGATGGACAGAATGCAGAACAATGTCATACATTCACCCCAGTACAGAGATCTGGGCCTAAATCCATGTTTTTTTGCACTCCACACCACCCCAGTTCAGACATGGCCATATGCAAATCAGCCTTGACCCTGTGCCTCATGGTAACAGTCCAGCCCGAACTGCCAAGCCATGTCTTTCCTGGACCGGAATCAAGCATCCTAGGACCGGTTTCTGGCTATCAGCCGTCTTCAGCCAGGATAGCTTGACTCCAGTGGTGTGGAGAGCATGGGACTCACGTCTGAGCATACCCATCCCACTCGGGGTGACAAATGCAAAAACAACAACAATTGATGGACAGAATGCAGAACAATGTCATACATTCACCCCAGTACAGAGATCTGGGCCTAAATCCATTGTTTTTTTGCACTCCACACCACCCCAGTTCAGACATGGCCATCCCCTTTTGTACCGCTTTGTCGCCATAAGTTGGCATGGTATGTCAGACGTGAGTCCCTTGCTCACTTTGTCACTGGATTCAAGAAAGCCTGTCTGAAGATGGCTGTAATGCCAGAAACCGGTCCTAGGACGCTTGATTCCGGTCCAGGGAAGGTATGTCTTGGCAGTTCGGGCTGGACTGTTCCCATGAGGCACAGGGTCAGACTGATTTGCATATGGCCATGTCTAAACTGGGGTGGCAGAGTGGGCTAAAGAACGGTGATGGATCAAACCCAGATCTGTTGGCTGGGCATCACCAGCCCCTTTTGTACCGCTTTGTCGCCATAAGTTGACAGGGTATGCTCAGTTGTGAGTCTCTTGCTCACTTTGCCACTGGATTCAAGCAAGGCTGGCTGAAGACGGCTGTAATGCCAGAAACCGGTCCTAGGACGCTTGTTTCCGGTCCAGGGAAGGCATGGCTTGGCAGTTCGGGCTGGACTGTTCCCATGAGGCACAGGGTCAGACTGATTTGCATATGGCCGTGTCTAAACTTGGGTGGCAGAGGGGGGGGTTAAAGAACGGTGATGGATCAAACCCAGATCTGTTGACTGGGTGTGAGTGTTTGATTGGTTCAGATGCTCCGTCCATCTCCTCCACCTTTTGTACCTCTATGGTCTGCAGCACATATTGTGCCACCCTTAAAGGCCCTATACCTTAACACACACACACTGCCATTGCAGGCTGTGCGTTTTGGTGCAGAGAAAAGTGAAGAGTCGACATGGCACACCTGTATGCCATGCATGCATCCCACTGCCTATGGTACAGGTCAGCCACCCCTCTAGCTGGGTGCACTATACCACTGGTGAGAGTACAGTTACATGAGCACTGTACCCCTACAGTGTTAAGTCCATTCTTAGACATTTTAAGTGAAGTGAAGCCATATAGATTATATAGTCTGGGAGTTTGTCATTACGAACTCCACAGCACCATAATGGCTTTACTACATTCTGGGAAGTTAGGTATCAAACTTCTCAGCATAATAAACCCACACTGATGGCAGTGTTGGGATTTATTATACCATGCACTCAGAGGGCATCTTAGAGATGCACCCTGAAAAAGAGAACAGCCTCTGGTGGGTTCCCTAACTGGTAACCACTAGCCTGCCATCACAAGACATGTTTCTGGACCAATGGGATGGGAGCCTTTGCTTCCTCAGCCCAAAAACTAAGCCTTTCCTGGGCGGAGGTGGTCACACCTCCCCCAGGTTATCTGTGGTAGGTGAGCTTCAAAGGCCTTCCACCTTTGTAACTTGACCCCGAGCCTCTCCTGCTATCAGGAGCTGGCCCTCTTCCTGTCTCTCCCCCTTTTCGGTGGGAGGCCAGGCAGGAAAAATTAGAACAACCCAAAAGGTGTGCCCACCTATGCCAACCCCACCCCTCAGGTGGGAGAGGCAAGGTGAATTGAATTTGAATTTAATTTACATCCCCCCCCCTTCCTCTAGCTATGTTGATCCCCTTCCCCCCTCTATTCAATCCTGCTTACTTTCGATTCCCCCCCTGACGGAAGAAGTTTTCTTGAGTTTACTTCCCAAGGTAAAATCGGGCTCCCCGGCCGACATTTGTCCGTCCCACATCCTCCAACGGATCTACTCAGTCTGTACTCAGCCCCCGATCACCTTTCTTAACAGCTCTCTTGCACAAGGGGTTGTAATTCCCGCCCTTAAATCGGCCTCTATTGTACCTATTTTAAAAAAACCTGGTGTTGACCCATCCTCCCCAACTAACTATCGGCCCATCTCCTTGCTACCCTATTTAGGCAAGGTGCTTGAGCGATATACCACGTCGGTACTTAGTGCTCACGTGGAAGCAACTGGCGGCTTGGCATCCTGTCAAGCGGGATTTCGGCCCAGGCATTCGACGGAAGCCGTTGTGGTGTCGGTCCAGGACGAACTCAGGGAGGGCTTGGACCAGGGCAAACACCAGGCTCTGGTACTCCTCGATCTTTCCGCCGCGTTTGATACGGTGGACCATTCCATCTTGCTTTCACGTATCAGAGCGGCGGGAATCGGGGGCTCGGCCCTGGTCTGGCTTTCGTCCTTCCTGCAGGACCGCACCCAGGCAGTCCGGCTGGGGGATTTCACATCAACTCCCCTTAAGATCACCTGTGGTGTTCCCCAGGGCTCTTCTCTTTCCCCTCTTTTGTTTAATCTGTATATCTACCCTCTTATCTTTGCACTCCAGCAGCTGGAGGTCACTGTATATAACTATGCAGATGACCTCCAGCTCGTCTTTGATCTTTCTCCCTCTTCTCATTCTATTTCTAATTTTCAAACTGTTATGATTTTCATCAGGGATTGGATGAGCCACAACCATTTGAAGTTGAACCCAGACAAGACCGAGCTGGTTCTCACGGGTGGCTCCTCCAGTCCCTGGACTTCTTTTTCCTTCTGGCCCTCTTCCTTTGGTCCCTCTCCCACTCCCTCCCCTACCGTCAAGACCCTTGGCATAAGAATGAATAACCTTCTCACTCTTCATTCACAAGTTAGCTCTGTCGTCTCTTCCTGTTTTTTCACTCTCCGCACCATCCGCACTGTCTCTCGTTTCTTTTCCCCTCTGGCACTAAAACTAATCATGTCTGCCCTTGTGATCTCCCGGCTGGACTACGCCAATGCCCTTTACAACGGCATCCCGGCCTACAGTCTAAGAAAACTCCAGCTAGTCCAGAATCAGGCGGCTCGGCTAGTCTATGGCCTTTCCCGCTCTCATCACTCCACGCCACTTTTAAAGGATCTACACTGGCTGCCTATTCGGCAGCGCTCTCTTTTTAAGATGGGCTGTATGGTCTTTCAGTCTCGCCAGGGAACTGCCCCTGCTTTTATCTCTGCCCTGTTGAAGGAATATGTTCCCATTAGGGAGCTCCGGTCTTCGTCCCAAGCTCTCCTACAGGTTCCCCGTTTCAAGAGGAAAAAATGGGGTGGGTCCAAATTCTCATTTTTGGCACCCACCTTCTGGAACTCCCTTCCTGCCCATCTACGTCTGGCCAAAGATTACTCTTTCTTTCGTAAGGGCTTGAAGACTTTTTTGTTCAGCCAAGCTTTTCCACTGTGAATTCAATTCTGAATTGATTTCTGTTTATCCCTCTGTTGCTGCAGTACATGTTCCCAAAAGCGCCAAGAAACCGTCTGGTGAATGCCGCGCTATAGAAATATTTTAAATTCAAATTCAATTCAAAATGCCCCCTAAATGCAGTATTTAGGGGGCAGTCCTGAACCCAGGATGCAGATTCCTGATACCTACGAAGAAGAAGGATGAAAGAAGACGACCAGCAGAGGAGAATGCAGAGAAGAACTGGCTTGGCCTCAGCCCTACTGGCCCGCCTGCAGTTTCCTGAGATTCTGCGCCAAAGATGGCCTTGTCCTGCAGCCAGCAATCTCCAGAACTCCTGTGAGAACTGACTCCCTACAACAAAGACCGGATCTCCAGCAGCTCTGTTCAAAAGAATCACTAAAGAAATACTCAGAGCCTGCTGAGGACAAAGAAACCTGATGCCTGGAACAACCACTGCACCTGACGCCTACGGCCTGTGTCTTGAGGTTGATGTAGATATCAAACGAATTAACACATCATCCTAACTTGGGGAAGATCTGATAATGTCTGAGTAAAGATTTCATTTAAATACAAACATCTCAGAGCAGATGGTCCTTCCCTTTGAAGCCTTATATTTCTGATTGACTGATTGTTATGAATTAATCACGTGTGATAGTAATTGTGGCCACAAATGATTAAAATCTCATCAATTTTTCAAATGGGATGTTAACTGATTAACAGAGGGGTTTTTCATAATAGGATCCAAAACTTGAAATGCCTAATTCTGAAGGGGAGTATAAATAACCATAACACTATTGTTATTAAATGAATATTTTCAACATTGTATTTATATGAAAGTTATAGTAGTAACAGCTAATTTTTAATTTAGTTTCTTGTGTGTTATTATAACCTCTTCTTTAGGGTGTAAAATTTTAAATAGTACTAATACTCATATTAACTTAAATCCTGAGCATCACATAGTGCCCTCTGCAGCTTTCTTGTTTTTTATACTTCTTAGCAATTTGTCCATTTTCTACATACTTTAATAATCACCTATAATGAGGACTTTCAGTTATCAGGTTGCTGCAGTCACTTAATACACCCTCTATTTCTAGGTAATTTGTACTTAATAGTTGCCAACACAAGTTTTTCCGGATATAAATTCAAACAGTTTGACTAGGTGTTCATCACACCAAGATCACATCTCCTTCGTGCCACTATCTCATCACAGATCATAGACTGTTTTGACTTAAAAGAAATATAACAATCAGAGCGAAGGAGCTAACTTTTTCTTTCAGGTATATTTTTTCAAGGGTAGAATGTTGTCTTTGCCTGCCAAAAATTGTGAGAGGTCTAATTAATAATCATAAGGTGATTTTTACACTTTCCCTGGGAGCACTAAGAACTGAGTACTGATCATTGCAATTCAAGATGCTGGTAATTATAGGTCTGTGGTTGTCTCCACAATTTTGTTTACACCTAAAACAATGGTGGGCTTGCTTTATGAGAAATAATCAAAAATGGTAGAGTGAAAGCCCCAAATTAGCTTTTCTACAAATAGCTTCCTACCTAGCACCTGAATCCGCCCTCCAAAGTACCTTATCAGATATTGATCCTTTAGGTCCTTAAACCTTGAATTTAAGTATGGCATGTGCTGTCTTATGAGCATTTAATCAAATTTTTTCACCCCTTATACATTTCATGTTGTTTTTCATCAGCAATGAATAGTATGTTTGGGTTGCTCTTCCTCAGAGGATCAAGAATGCTGTTTCCCCTTTGCTGCTCTGTTGCTGATAATCTGCTGTTCAGTGCTATTGAAGATCTGTGAATACTTCTATCTTTTTATGCTTCTAATGTACATTGACCATTCCCAGAGCTAAAATCCTTTCAGTCATAAACTATTGCCTATATTGAGTGCACCAGAAACAAAATGACTGAAAGTGGTATTATAATGGCCATTTGGGGATGGATTAGAGCCAAAGGCCTAATATGTATAGCATGAGTCCATTTTGTCTGGATTCTGATACTTGTATGGTTGTTGACTTCACTCAAACTTCAAAGTGCTGCTGGTTATGAAATAGAGGTGTTTGTCAGTGACAAATAGCCTGGGGCCATTTTGTAACAAACTCCTCACTTAAACAGTTATTTACTAACTATAACTAACTGATTGCTCATTATGTCACTTTCCTCACTCACCTCATTTAATCCTTGTTAGTTTATACATTTCTTCACTCATTCTTCCTCATTATCTTCTCTACTCACTCTAAACTTACTCCTCTGTGTCTCTCATGCTCTTAACTCTGACAACATCTCACAGATCTTTTTACTTTCTGATGGACACTTCTACCTGCAAATTCCTCATCTTTTTGAATATCCCCAGTGCCAATCAGGATCCGGAAACTCTTCAATAGCTCTCCTATGCAAATATGATGTGCTGGCTCCACTTCATTGCCATAAGTGGCATCACTGCGAAGTCACTAGAGCCATAAAATTCACCTTTAGGAGTGCTGACATCAGTTTCCTTCTTTGTGCTACACCTGTACATTCTGGAGCACTCCAAACTCTTCTCAGGAGTGTTGATGTCATGGGCGATTTCTTAAAAAATATAAAAAGTTTGGTTACAGTTACCTCACGATGGTACCAGCCGAGCGGTATGGCTTTAAACCATACAGAGATTGTAATGGCCAAATCTCCATCAGAAATCCTGCAACATGTGCCTCTGGTGCCTGGGATTTGACCACGACCCACAGGCCTGCAAATTATGTCAGTGTATGCATCCAAAGGTGAATAAAGAACAAGAGGCAAAGATGTTTATGGCCTAGCACAAGACAAGCATTGGGGACGACAAAATCGAGACAGTGATTGAAGTTGCTGCAGTAGCCATCTTCATCAAAGTCAAAAATTTATAGAAGAGGCATGAGTCTCTCCGACATACTTCAAGAAGTAAGTCTCCACAACCCAGACTTTGCCACATTCAATGTCGGACAAGGAACCAATGGTAGTCCCCATGGAGTCTATGGCGCATGTGGTTTCTTCAGACCTGCAGCTGGCTTCGGAGTCAATTTTTCTGCATCATCGATCCGAAGGCCCATGGCCAGTCAGCTTTGCCCATATTTTCCGATTTGTTGGGTGGAGGACCCTTCAGCATCCCTGAGTGACATGATAAGCATTTTAAGCAGATCTGTGGTCCCTTCTAGAGTGCTCGCTGGTCCCACAGGCCCAATGACTTGCTCTTGTCGAGCACTGGAAGGCTACCAGCGTCATTCCACTCAACGCCCTTTTCACCCTTTTTTCCCTAGCCCGCATTATCATAATCAGCAACACAGACTCAGTGCCACCACAGCATTCGGGATCAGCGCCGCGGCTACCACCTCCACTGAACAGCCCTTCTTACTCGCCTTCAGCGCCAGACCAAAACACCTCTCTGGTGCCACAGATGACGTCTCTAATTCCACTAACGCCACTGACAATACCCTGGTGCTGCTACTATTGATTCTTCCACCTCTTCTGACTCCACCACTTCAGCTGACCACTCGAACAGACTCTCTTCCATTTATTAACCATCAACTTTATCGCTCCAGGAGAGGCCAAAGGTTAATAGAAGAAGGCAGTTTCTTCTTTGGGGCTCAGATCTAAATGCAGATGATTAGGATGGTTAGTATACACTGGACCTGGACTTTACAGGCCTGAAAGATGCAAGTGGTATTGACACTTCACCAGAGAGGGAGCTTCTCTCTCTTATGGGTTTGCCCCTACCAGAGGTTCATTCATACCACTCGGTCATTAGGAGGGTCGCTAATACCTCCAAGTGCCGTCCATAGAAACAAAGATCAGACCCCCTTATTGAGAATGTACATTTAACCCCTCGTACAGTAGAATTGTTACTTCCTTTCAATAAGGCCCTAACAGAACATAGTCTAGCTATTTGAAAAAAACAATAACTTCTACTGAGATTTCAGGAACCGATGCCTGACACTATAAGCCATTTCCAGGAGGTCCCACCTTCCTCTCGTCTCACCCATCCCTGGAGAGCCTAGTAGTGCAAACTTGTTATTTTTCCAAGCTAACACCTGGTGCCTTTCCCACAACATAATCTGAGGTTTTAGCAGGGGATTTACTTTTGGGACCATCAGCAATACACCCAACAGCAGCACCAACAACAGGGGATCTTCCCTCTACAAATAGTAGAGAGGACAAAGCAAGGTAACACCTGATGCCTTTCCCACAATATAATCTGAGGTTTCAGCAGGGGATTTACTTTTGGGGCCATCAGCAATACACCCAACAGCAGCACCAACAACAGGGGATCTTCCCTCTACAAATAGTAGAGAGGACAAAGCAAGGGAAGAACAGATGCTCTACCCCTTTCTCCCTCCTCCTCTTCTTCCCCAACCACTACAGGGAAACAGCCATAGTTACCCTTGTCCGAACACACACAGTCATTTTGGGGACAGACATCCCATTTTCACACGTTTTGACCCCTCAGACCTTTCACAAGTTTTGAGGATTCCAGACCTTTGGGTCTTGTAAATTGTGGAAACGAGTATGGCCTATCCTTCCAGCAGAACCCCCAACCATCTCTTCCAGTTACCAGTACTCCTGCCAGACCATCTGACTGTCCTTCAGCAAGAGGTTCTGACCTTACTAGTAATGGGTACTGTGGAGTGTGTTCCAGAGCAGGAGAGGGGCTAGTGATCCTGTCCCTAGCTCTGGTTCTTCTAGCACTGGAAATGGAAGTCTAGATTGTGTCTGTTGACCTGCAAGATATCTACTTCCACCTTCCTATCCTGCGGATACACAGGAATTTTCTATGCTTCATGGTCCGATCTGAACACTATTAGTTTGCTGTTCTCCCATTTGACCTCACTTCGCTCCTCCAGTCTTCACAAAAGTGGTGGTGGTAGATTCAGACCTTCACAGGTGACAATTAATTCCAGAATTCCTTTACCGGGATAACTGGCTCCTAAAAGCCAACTCACCAGGGATGTGTCCTACCATTTGCACACAACTGACAAGTTGTCGGTCAATATGAACTTTTCCATCAACAATCCTATGTCTCCCCTAGTTCCCTTACAGTGCATCCGGAGGCATATTTATCAAAGTTTTGCATTGCCCTTTCACCGCGCAAGGCAGTGCAGGGCTACACAAAACTAGAATGAGATTTACCAAGCCTGGCTAGATTAACAAAAGGCTGCGCAAGTCATTGCCTTGCTCTACTCTGCCCTGACAAGGCGTTCCATGGGTGAAGCTTGGATGTTTCTATGCATCCATCCATTGATTTTGGTGCATTCCCCGAATAAATCTGGGAATGTGTCAACATTCTACACCTTCCCAGGGGAGGTACAGCGAGGAGAAATATGTCTATATATTCTTATTGTTTCCGCTTTCTAAGTGTTCGGCATTCTGCAACACACTTAGTTGAGGGAAGTGTTTTTCAGCGTTGTGTTTGTGCAGGAAGATGCCCCTTCCTGCACAAAAACAATACTGCACCCCTGTGCAAGGGTGCCTGCTCTGGTGCAAGCAGTGCATGTTGCGCCATCACAAACAGAGGACAGGAATATGCCAAATAATGTTAAATGTGGCACATTCCTTCTCTCTCCCTTTTGTGCAGAGCAGCAAGGTATCTTGCAGCAATGCTTTGCTTGAAGACGTGATAAATTGGAAGGGTTGGGATGGTATACCATTGCAAATTGAGCCTTCCCTTCTTCTCAGAAGGTTCACAACATCCAGGCTATGATTGTGATGTTTCAAAATGGAGCGATTGTTCCAGTCCTGATGGTCTTATGCCGCTTCGATCTGCAATCCTCCTTCATCCTTCTGATCACCTATGCATGCTGACACATGAGGGCACTCCAATGATGTCTTTGCAGACAGTGGTTCAAGCACCTTGGAAACACTTTATTGGCCTTACAGTGGTAGAGGATGGACAGCAATCTATCCCAAGTAAGTCCATTTCACTCTATCCCTCCGGTGGCAACAGTTATCACTGATGCCTCCACTCTAGAGTGGGTAATATATCTGGAAGAATGTGAGCTCAGAAGTCCCTGGTCCCTAGATGAACGGAGATTGCTCATTAACCTCTAGGAATTACAGGTCATAATTTTGGCACTCAAGGTCTTCCTCCATTCCCTCAGTGATCAGTGTTTTCAGATCTTGATGGACAATAAACTATGTAGTATATCATCAAGCAGGGGTGGGTAGGGTCATACCTCTCTACCAAGAAGCTCTGAGACTCTAGTCTTGGGTTCAGGAACATTAGATTTGCCTGGTGGCACATCACCTTGCAGGTGTGCTCAATGTGCTAGTGGATAGTTTCAGTAAGAATCATCTTGCCAACCACAAGTGGCATCTGGAATCGGAAGTAATCCAGGACATATTCCTGCCTGGAGGACTCCTGATATTGACCTATGTGCCACTCACGAGAACGCTCAATTCCTGAAATTCTGTGACCTCTAGTTTCCGATGCAGGGAGCATTGGGGGACATGTTTCAGTTGAAGTTGAACTTTCCGCTCCATGATGTGTTTCCTTCCATTCCCTTGATTGCTCAAATTCTGAGGAAATGTTTTCTTGATCAGGCCCAAGTAATCCTCATTGCCCCCAGATTTGCCACAAAGGGTGTAAAATGTAGACCTTATTCGCTTCTCCCTGTGCCCTCCGCTCTGTCTCCCTCACAGAGTAGACCTCTCGTTGCAGTCACATGGCGGGTTCTCCATCCCAACTGCTAAAGGCTCCACCTGTCTTTCTAGAGATTTAACGGGCAACATGAGATCTCTTTCTTTACCTTCTGAAGGTGTGGATATTAATTTATGTGCCCAGAGTCATGTCACCAAGATAGTGTTCTGAGGCAGATGGAATTCATTTACCAATTGATATGTAGACAGCTTAGTAGACCCTCTTCAGGTTCATCTGTCTAACATCTTAGGTTTGTCCTTTCACTAGCTCAGCAGTGGGGCGCAGTGGGTACTGCTAAAGCTCACTTATCAGACTTTTCGGCTTTTCGTTGTTTACCTGACCAGCTGTCCCTTTTCAAACCATCCATAGTTATGAGGTTCCTAAAGGGACAATTAACAAGTTTCCACCAATCCCTTTTAGGATGCCTCAATGGGGCTACAACTTGGTTCTCATGTTTCTTTTATTTTCCCCTTTTGAACTATTACATAGTTGTCCTTTACGTTACTCACATTTAAGGCAGTCTTCCTGGTCACTAACACATCAGCTAGACGTGTTAGCAAATTGCAAGCTTTTAGTGTCAAACATATATTCATTTCTTTCAGTCCTAACAGATTGGTGTTAAGAACCAAGGCTGCCTTACTGCCATGCAGACTCCCAACCTTCTTCACTCATCCACAGGCAACCAAGTAAGAACAGAGACTGCATCGTCTTGATCCTAAGAGAGCAGTTAGCTTCTACGTGGACAGAACATGCGAGTTAAGGCTAGATGATCAGCTGTTTGTGGGCTATATGGGGAAGGTGAAAGGCAAGAAAGTGCATAAGAGGACATTATCGAGATGGATAATCCTATGAATTACGATGTGCAGTGCTCTGGCTAACAAAGAGCCATCAGAAAGTATTCAAGCTCATTCCACCAGAGCAAGTTTTGTACTTCTGCAATGGCAACAGGAGTTCCGATAGCACACATCTGCAAAGTGGTGAGTTGGGTGTCCCTCTACACTTTTGCGTAGCAGTACCATTTGAACTCAGAAGGGAGAATGGAAAGTCGTTTCGCTCGCTGGTTCCTTGAGAAGTTCTTGGTAAAAACAGCCATGCACCCACACCTTGTCTTGTGACTGTTGGGGGAATTTATTCAAAAGGTGAGGAATCTGCAAGAAGAGCAAATACGCCCTGGAAAGCTCTCTATCCACACACACAGAAATATGTCCTCAATCAATCAATCAAATCAATCTTTATTCGGATCATAAAAAATGTCCATAAAAGCATTCTATGAAATACAATAAAATCCATTTATAACCAAGAATATGCAAAAGAAACAACATCTTAACATAATTAAAATAAGCACAATCATTATACATGTATACCTATAGTAATTCTTAGTTCAATTTTTCTAAGTGAACAAGTTCATTCCTTTGTTTTTTTGCTGACATTATTTAACAAATTACTGCATTGCAGACTGGTATTTTTTCCAAATTCCGTTAATAATTAAAAGAAGTTTTATAGGATTACAGGCAATTATCTTTAAAAATTGGACGGAGATACATTTTTCTAATTTCTATATAAAACTTTCAAAAGAGTAAAAATTGAAGGTTGCTTTGTTTGGATCTACCATCACACGGGCAGTTTAGAAGATTAGCACACCACTTGCCCCTTTTAGGAAAAGCAAAAAGATAGTGTAATGTATTCATCCGTAGTCTTATTAGGTAGAATCTATGCTGTACCTTAGTTATAAAAACGAGGTATGGCTGCAGACCCATGGCGATTGGTCCCTTAAGATAAGATATAGCAATTTTCTTAGAACCTGAAACCTCATCTCTTAAGGCTGTCCTAACATTCAGGAGACTCCTTTTCAAATCAACCTTACTGATGTGTTGTATGTCTTCAGGTTGATTTCCATTCAGGGGCAAGTTGCATTCTTCTAAGAGACCACTAATATAACTCAACCAAGGTATTTTCTTGCATCGGTCTTGGGACAAACAGTCTAAAATAATATCCCTCGTAAAGCGAGTTTCTTCCCTAGTCCAGATACGGTGCCACAAATTTAAGGCGGCTATGCTAATCAAATCGTGTATATATGGTGTTCCGGTTTCTCTATGCAAGATAATGAAAGGTGTTCCGGTTTCTCTATGCAAGATAATGAAAGGGGTGAAGGCCGGTACGGCTAACAAACGTCTTAAAAAGTTGTTTTCAAGAATTTGTAATGGCAAAGTATCCGTCTGGCCCCATAGTGCTCCCCCGTAACAACTCCCGGTGATGCACTTTGCTCCGTATAGCTTGAGAATCTCCCGTACGGATTTTTTACCAATTGTTTGGGAGAATCTAAAAATAGCCTCCACCAATTTCACAAATTTCAACTTGCATAGAGTTATATGTGCATTCCAAGTACCTTTACTGTTAAAAAGAATCCCTAAGTAAGAAAATGTAAACATTCTCTCTATTAATGTCTCGTTAATATAATGTGATTTTGTTTTAATATTCTTTTTACCTTAGGACATAACCAAAGTCTTACTCAGGTTACTTTTTAAATGTTTTCCGTCATAAAACTAGTAAAATTGTCCATCAGGGTCTGTAATCCGTTCGCTGTCCTTGAAATTAGGACAGCATCATCGACGTACAATAATAGGGGTGTTGCCCGCTTACCGATCATTGGGACATCTACCCCCAAATTCTGTCGTAAAATATCAATGCCATTTATATGAAGTGAAAACAGAAGAGGTGCAAGTGTGCAGCCTTGTCTTATTCCATGTGTAATATTAAAGTGCTTTGTGCATTCCCCATGTATTCCATAACGTATATTTGCGGACAGACGAGCATAGATTTGAGATAAGAAACTAATAATATCCTCCGGGGCTCCCATCTCTCCCAACGTCTCCCATAAAATGCACTTGACAAATCTACAAAGCAAAGGTGCAAGGATCCTTCCCTAGCGAAGGTGTATTTTCCTATTATTGTTGCTGTAATACTTTATTCGATATAATCATATCATAAAAGTACTAACATTCAAGTTAATAAAAAATGGCATATATGATAAAAATGTACAATTCATAAGATAAAAAACAATAAAAATGCTATTTACACTTTAAAAACAACTCTGATAGCGGTACTAAGGTGCAACAACAGTAATATACATGTGGGCTTTCTGTACATGCAGGATCTATACTTTATTAGTATTTAGCAATCTGGTGCGAGTAAGCCAGGCACTTGCTAGGTACTTTGCAACTCTGCCTACAACAAATAAAGATGTTGTATCGGTTAAGAGAATGCAGAGGGCGACCCTAAAATCTCTAACACCCAACTCCCTGCATACTGGCTTCAACCATCTCGATCTCGCCCTCTTGTATGCTTTGCAACCAAACAGAAAGTGTGGTAGGGATTCGGTCTCACATGGACAGCTTGGGCAGGTGCCATTTGAGACCCGCGTTCCTTTCCATCCCCTAATACATTTGTTAAGGGGTAGTGTCCAATACCTCATTTAAAAAAGAATTGATCTGTCTTTTAGTATTTGGATGAAATCTAATAATGGTTCAAACCTCCTAGTGGGCTTATGCTCCAAAAATTGTGTGGTTAGAGCTCCCCATTTTGTACTCTTCTGTTCCTCAGTGTGTACCCACTCCCAGTGCATTTTCTTAACAACTTGCTTTGGAGGAGGGGACTGTGAGGTCCAGGATTCAGCCAATCCCAGCTTCATGACCATTTGCCTCAATTTGTTTAGCCACTGGATCTTATTCACACTATTCAAGGATAGCAGTTCGTCCATCACCAGGGCGTAATTTGCTAGTTCTGAGGTCCTTCTCAGGCGCACCGAGAACAGCACAGGGCGAAGGCGTACTATGTCTAAAATCGAGCGTTTGCCCATATCATGAAAAAGGGGCTTCAATGGGGTTGAGATAGTAACGGCAACTAAGTCCCTTATAAACTTATTCTCGGCTCTAACCAGATCGGTGACATTTTCGCAGCCCCACCGTTCCGACCCATAGACTGCGGAGGACAGCACCTTCCCTTCATATACAGCTAGAGTGGGGCTATAGGCCTGCTGACTGACATACGCTGACTCCTCAGAATGGCTCCCGAGACTCTCTTGAGGTTTAGCAGCATCTTGGCAACATGGGAGTCCCATTTCATTCTATTGTTAATCCTGATTCCCAGGTAGTCAAAATCCTCCTCCACCTCAAGAGGCGACCCATTAAGGGTGAAATTAATTTTCTTTGCTTTTTTTGAAGGGGCAGCACCATTAACTTGGTTTTGGATGTATTAATGGTCAGCCCGCGTTCATCGTAAAATAGACTGAATCTGTCCAGTAGTTTCTCCAGCCCTGAGGGGGTTTTGGACAACAGGAGGGTGTCATCTGCAAAGAGGAGGGTTGGTGTTTTCTCCCCCGCCAGGACCGGAGCATCGGCATTGTCCTCCCTCAAATGGTCTACCACCCCATTGATAAAGAGGGAGAACAATGTCGGGCCATCACACAGCCCTGACGTACCCCCCTATTCACCTGTTAGCTGTCCCTCATTCCCCATCTAATTCTAGCATAATTATCTTCGTGAAGTGTAACTATAAACTCCAGGAGGTAACGCGGGAACCCCATTTCCAGCAGCACCCTCCAGAGTTTATCACGAGGCACCAAATCAAAGGCGCTTTTGAGGTCTATGAAGGTCAGATATAAATTCCCCTTCATAATGGTTACTGAATTCCAGTATATTGCCCAAAACCTGAAAACATGGTCCATAGTACCCACATTCTGGCGGAAACCCGCCTGGAAGTGGGACAGTATATTCCCCTCCTCTAGCCACATACCTACTCTATTTATAATGACCCTGCCAACTATTTTCTGAGCAGCGTCGATTAAACTAATCGACCTGTAGTTGGCAGGGTCCTCCCTATCGCCTTTCTTATGGATAGTAACAACTTCAGCACCCCTCCACGAGTCAGGGACAGGGTATCCATGAAGGATTCTATTCATTAGAGGAGCAATAAAATCAGACCACAGCTTAGGGTCATGTATATATAGATCGCCCGGTAACCCATCCGGGCCTGCCGCTTTAGAGGGTGTTATGCTCCTGATAGCATCAGAAACTTCTCGGGCTACAAAGGGTTCTACAGGTGTAAGTTCCTCATTAATAAAGTTATTTTGTACCCTCCATGATTGAACTAAATCATCTTCACCAAAATACAGATTTGAAAAATGGGAATGCCATGGTTGCTCAGTTATATGGTTAGGGAGGGGCTCTACTTCTCTCCTGTCAAGTTTGTTTATCAAGTTCCAAAACAGGGTAGAGTTCTTCGAACTGGCAGCGATCTTAAGTTGTTGCCAATATTCTTCCTCCCAGTCCTTCTTTGCACTTTTGATGCAATTGCTATATTACCTTCTAGCCGTCCTAACTGCTATAGCGTCCTTTCTCCTAATGGCGTTTGCTATAGCCCTTCTCTTTTCCCTACAACCTGTTGTATACCATAAGGTGCCACTTTTTGGTGGATTCTTCTTCCTTGGTCCACTAATATCTCTTATAGTGAAGAATGAACCAATTTTCTCTATTAGACTCTTGTAGGAGTCTATAAAATTCAGGCTTTGTTTGGTTGACTGGGCGGAGGTATGGGATAGGAGTTCCCTAGTTTCTGCCTCTACTAGTTCTTTAATACGGATCAAACTATCTTCTTGGCACATCACCCTGTTCCACTTTAATCTGTGTTTGCAATTAGATGGAACTACTTCTTTTTTTATCATAAGTGGGGCATTTAATGCTTCCCTCTCATTACCCCATCTTATTTCCATGCAAAGTGGATTATGATCGCTATCCTGTGACTGTCTGACTTTCATGTCAACTAGTCTGTTCCAGGAACCGGTATGGAGCAGAATGTAATCAATACGGGATGGACAACTAAATCTGTTATAGGTCATCATACCATTTGGGTCTGAGGTTGTCCTACCATTCAGGGCACGTAGGTTATATTCTAGTGTTAGGACATTTATTTGGATCGCTCTTGGCGTCCATTTTCTGATTGGCGCTATGGTTAGAGGCGGGATGGACTGTCTAGAATCCTCTTCATTAAGTCCCAGGAGATCTTCTTTGCTTAGGGGTTCATATGTACAGTTAAAATCTCCCCCTACAATAATGCTAGACAATGGGGGGATACCTGCTAGCACCACCTCGAGTAAGGCTATAGTGGGTGAAGTTTGACCTCCTGGGCAACCTCTAGCATAAATATTAAACAGCTCCATTGAGCTTCCAATATGGGAGCCCTTAGTGGAGATTTGTAGTATGTCCTACGATGGTAAAGTATGCGCAGTAAGTGCCCAATTCAAAGCCAAACTAAACCATACGTGCAGTCCTCCCGATTGGCGACCTCTCCCTGAACTAATTGCCGGAATAAAGTGGGTGGAATATCCGCATTTATATAGGAGAGACATGCTCCATGTTTCCTTGAACATACAGATGTCGAACGTATCTATGAATTGGTTCCATTCTGGATTTGCCATATTTTTTTGAAGCCCCGCTATGTTCCAGGAAAACAATTTAATCATGTTTGTGTTTGTAACCCTCTCTGTGTGAACTACTTCTGAAGCTAGTCTTACAACTGCTGTTAGGGGATATTGAGCGTTGACCACTTCATTAGACCTTTCTTCCCCCGAGGAACAACCTCATCATTAATCTTCATAGCCTCCATATCTATAAGGCTTGTGGTGGAATTGGTCTGACCCTCGGGCTTGCACATATTGTGTGTTTGTCTTACACTATTCAGATAGTTATCCTTTAATGGTCAGTCTATGTTGTTTAGACCCAATGCGTCCTCGAGCCTAGATTTAGACCATAGAGGTGCATGTCTGATTTGTATGTTACAATTCCTAGGGGGGCATGTCCTACTAGGTTCTCTGCAATTGCTATGTTACCAAACTGTATCTCAATACAGTCTGTTGATGAACTAGGCAAGGAAATTCTTTTAACATTAATCATATCCTCCCTAATGACTGATCTGCACCCTCTCACGTGGCGAAGCCCGTGAATGGCTTTATTGCGTATGGATTCACTGTTCTCATAAGTGTTAGCAGCTCCAAGCTTGGTGACCCCGGTCATGTAGACAATACCACAAGGGGATCTGTATGGTGTGTTTATCTGTTTGTTACTCCAATTAGTTGTTTCAACCATGTCACTATAATATTTATTATCCCCCTGCAGGACCCTGCATTGTGATATTGACCCCCTCAATTTTGCTACTTCGGCATATGAGCCCGAGGTGTTTTGCCTGGTGGGCATTTTAGCTAGGGGGTTATGAGCTGGGATTTTGGGTCGTAACTCTACTACAGTTTTGGAGACACATAATGGAGCTGTTAGTGTATTGGGTTTAGATAGGGCCGCTCCTGCTGTTTGGTTTGGTGGGGCCGATCGCAAGATAGGGGCTTTTACCAGGTTGTACACTAACACTGGGTGTAGAGTGTTTGTTATGTGTAGTTCCTCCCGTTTTGTAAAGTCCATCATGAATTTCTTAATAATAGCTATATCCCTTTCCAGGCTTTCCATTTTCATCATGATTAAATTATTAAAATTCAAACATCTGGAGCATTCACCTGGACTATTCACAGCCTCCACAGTCCCCCCAGCCCTTGCGATAAGACCTCACTTAATTCCCTGGATTCCCCTTCCAACACTGAAAAGCGATTAGTACAAGTGATGCCCATTTCACATGCTATCACCTGCGAGGACCTGTCTATATTCCCAGTTGATATAGCTGGAAGTTCGGCATTAGCACTCATGTTTGCCCCTCTTAATGCCTCTGTAACATTTACCTCAATGGGGCAAGCAGGGTTAGAATGCATATCATCTACTGAGCACTTGGATGTTGGTCTTTTAGAAAAAATAGCTGGGATCACTTTGCTCTTTATCTGCAGTAAACCGTCGACCAGGGGATCAGGGTTATCCACATTTCTTAAGGATGGGGCCGTCAATAGAATGTCCTCAAAATCTTCAACAATAGATTCGATGCTTGACATAACACAATTAGCGGCAGCATGTAGCGACTTTTTTGACTTCTTCCTTTTTTTAGTTGTAATGGCAAGTGCACCCCCCCTCCGTTACCTTCCTTTTACCCATTGCTAGCTACAACTTTCCCTGGTAAATGGGATAATATCCAACAACTCGAAGGTGGCCCAACACTATCTTGTGTATCAGGGAGCAGTCAACTTGACGAACAAGCACAGTACCTTTTTTTTTTATATGGGTGGTTCAAGTTCTCACATGTAAGGGGCGGGCCCTGCCCTGCCTCGGTCTGCCTAGGACAGCCGCAGATGGCCCCGCCCTTGTCCCGGACTTCTCCCGGCGCGCTCCCGCGCGCGTCCCGCGGGACGAGGTTCCAAGGGATCCTTTATGCGCCTCGTGGCGCTTCCGTCTGACGTCCGCGGCGTCCTGGCCTCTAGTGGGGCTGCTGGGAGGTGTAGTCACAGGAGTGGAAGGGGCCCGGCGGAGCCAAGCCCAGCCGGAGGAGCGAGCGGAGCAAAGCCCGGCCCACAGGTGCTGCCACAGGAATGCGGGGCTCGGCGGAGCCAAGCCCGGCCAAGATGATGAAGCAGAGCAATGCCCGGCCCTCAGGAGCGAGTACAAGCAACAGGTAAAGTTCCCCCAGGACTCAGCACCAAGGGAGCCTTTATGCGCCACCTGGCGCTTCCGTGTGACGTCCGCGGCATCCTGGCCACTAGTGGGGCTGCTGGGAGGTGTAGTCACAGGAGTGGAAAGGGCCTGGCGGAGCCAAGCCCGGCCGGAGGAGCGAGTGGAGCAAAGCCCGGCCCACAGGTGCTGCCACAGGAATGCGGGGCTCGGCAGAGCCAAGCCCGGCCAAGATGATGAAGCAGAGCAATGCCCGGCCCTCCGGAGCGAGTACAAGCAACCGGTAAAGTTCCCCACGGACTCGGCACTCAAGGGTGCCTTTATGCACCTCCTGGCGCTTCCGTGTGACGTCCGCGGCGTCCTGGCCGCTAGTGGGGCTAATGGGAGGTGTAGTCACAGGACTGGAAAGGGCCCGGCGGAGCCAAGCCCGGCCAGAGCAGCGAGTGGAGCAAAGCCCGGCCCACAGGTGCTGCCACAGGAATGCGGGGCTTGGCGGAGCCAATCCCAGCCAAGATGATGAAGCAGAGCAATGCCCGGCCCTCAGGAGCGAGTACAAGCAACTGGTAAAGTTCCCCCCGGACTCGGCACCAAGGGAGCCTTTATGCGCCTCCTGGCTCTTTCGTGTGACGTCCGCAGCGTCCTGGCCGCTAGTGGGGCTGCTGGGAGGCATAGTCACAGGAGTGGAAGGGGCCCGGCGTAGCCAAGCCGGGCCGGAGTAGCGAGCGGAGCAAAGCCCGGCCCACTGGTGCTGCCACAGGAATGCGGGGCTCGGCGGAGCCAAGCCCGGCCAAGATGATGAAGCAGAGCAATGCCCGGCCCTCAGGAGAGAGTACAAGCAACAGGTAAAGTTCCCCCCGGACTCGGCACCAAGGGAGCCTTTATGCGCCTCTTGGCGCTTCCGTGTGTCGTCCGCGGCGTCCTGGCCGCTAGTGGGGCTGCTGGGAGGTGTAGTCACAGGAGTGGAAGGGGCCCGGCGGAGCCAAGCCCGGCCGGAGGAGTGAGTGGAGCGAAGCCCCTACCCACAGGTGCTGCCACAGGAATGCGGGGCTCGGCGGAGCCAAGCCCGGCCAAGATGATGAAGCAGAGCAATGCCCGGCCCTCAGGAGCAAGTACAAGCAACAGGTAAAGTTCCCCTATTAGTTCTAAGCTCAGAAACTGTTCGACCACCCCAACACCTCGTCTGAAGCCATACTGAGCTACAGATAAGATGTTCTTTTCTTCTACCCATTGCTCTAGCCTGGCCAACAGCATTCTTGCCATTACTTTAGAAGAAGAGCCAAGCAAAGATATTGATACAGAAAAGGGGGTGGTGATGAACAGAGTGTCTGAATTAAGCAGACCACTCTTACCCAGTCCACTGCACCATCCCAGCTCAGAACCTGTCTATATGCAAATCAGTCTGTCCCTGGCCCAGTGCATCATGGGAACAGGGCAGACTAAACTACCAAGCCAATTCTTCACCAGAAAGGAGACAAGCTACCGGGGACCGGTTTCTGGCATTTCAGCCGTCTTCGGCCCGGCTTGCTTGAATCCTGATGGTGGAGTGAGAAAGGGACTCATGTCTGAGTATACCCTGCCACACCTATTGTGTCCAAAAACGATACAGAAAAGGGGGTGGTGATGAACAGAGTGTCTGAATTAAGCAGACCACTCTTACCCAGTCCAAAGATCAGGGCTTGATCCATCACCGCCCAGTGCATCATGGGAACAGGGCAGACTAAACTACCAAGCCAATTCTTCACCAGAAAGGAGACAAGCTACCGGGGGTCCTGATGGTGCAGTGAGAAAGGGATTCATGTCTGAGTATACCCTGCCACACCTATAGTGTTCACCATAAGCGTGGAAGGGTATTCTCAGATGTGAGTCCCTAGCTCATTGCACCATCAGGATTCAAGCAAGCCGGGCCGAAGACAGCTGAAATGCCAGAAACCGGTCCCCGGTAGCTTGTTTCCTTCCCAGTATAAGAATTGGCTTGGTAGTTTGGTCTGCCCTGTTCCCATGATGCACTGGGCCAGGGTCAGACTAATTTGCATATAGCCAAGTTCTGGCTCTGAAGTCCAGTAAAGAGGTTCCCGCGAAGCGGGAGCTGCGAGCACCTTTATGCACCTCCGGGTGCGAGAGAATGGCGGCAGCGCCTCTTGGCGCGGTAATCAGGCAAAGCAGCGTGGGCTCTAAAGTCCAGTAAATATACTCACATAGAAATCTATATGCTAGTCAATCTTTTCTAAGTCTACACATATACTTTATGCACAGTAGCACTAGGGTTTCCTTACTCTTCATTTTCTTTTGAGAATCCCTTTTTTCCTTGAACATGTTTAAATGCTTGGAAATATTGTGTAGCAAGTGGGAGAAGTAACATTTGAAAAACATGTTTCACTGTTGAGTAATCTCTTCATCTATGCCATCTCCGAAATTCCTTCCTATTCCCACTCTGGAAACAAATTTACTCCACCTCTTGTGAGAAGTGAATCTTAAATTGTTCCCCGGGTGGAAATTGGCAGAGAAAGTGTTTGTGGACAGTTACAAACTCACAAGTTTGCTGGCACACATATACTTTGTAAGGCAATAAAGCCCTTAAAATGTCTCTACATACCCACATAAAAATATTTATTCACATAGATATCTGTATGTTTTTTAATCTTTTTCCAAGTGTACACATGTACTTTGTGCGCATTAGCACTTTGTCTTTCTTTGAATTGAGATAAATGTATGCCATATAGACCAGGCCATTACATAGCCATAATTGTGATGGATAGGTGCACATATTTCCAAGATAAAATACAATGTAGTTCTCTTTGAGTTACACATTTGTAATATAGTGCTTAATCTGATAGACGCTTGCTGTTAAAGAAATAATGATAATATGGTACTCTTAATTATGGATAAATTAACATGAACTTTTTCAATACAACATGACGTGAGCATCGATAACACCATCAAGACTAAGCATGGGCGCAAAATCTGTTCCGCTCGCGGTTTTTCGGCAAATTCGCGATCCGCGTATTCCCTTGAATTTGCCGAAAATCCGCGAGCGGGACGGATCCGGGGGGCAAAAGTTCAAGCTTCAAGCTTGTAACTATTTTAGAACGGCGCCGGCAAGCTGCCAGCACCATTCTAAAATAGTTACTAAGTTAGCTTCAACAGGAAGCACTAATAGATAAAATGCAGGTGCTCGAGCACGTGCTTTATTTTATCTAATAGTGCTTCCTGATGAAGCTAACTTAGTAACTATTTTAGAATGGCGCTGGCAGCTTGCTGGCGCCATTCTAAAACAAAACAGGAGTGGGGCAGAGGGCAGAAGGTCACAGAGTGGGGCAGAGGGCAGAAGGCACAGCAACAAGTGGGGCAGAGGGCAGCAGGGCACAACAACAAGTGGGGCAGAGGGCAGAAGGGCACAACAACGAGTGGGGCGGAGGGCAGAATGGCACAAGAACGAGTGGGGCAGAAGGGCGCATCGCGGTCTCACACAAAAAAACCCCACGAACACGCAAAGCGCCCCGCGAACACGCCAAGCGCCCCGCGAACACGCAAAAATAAAAAAATCCGCAAAGTCGTGAATTTTGCGGATCGCGAATTCGCAAATCCGCGGATCGCGAATTCGCAAAATTTGCCCATCAAGACCATGCGCACAATCCACTCAGGCTCTCCGTCAGACCCATTCCCGCACCACGTCTTCAACAGAGCAAGCAGCTCCATTGAACCCCACCTGCGCAACGTCATCAATCTCTCCCTCGAGACCGCTACCTTCCCAGAGATCTGGAAAC
Organism: Lissotriton vulgaris; assembly: GCF_964263255.1. Classification (NCBI taxonomy): domain Eukaryota; kingdom Metazoa; phylum Chordata; class Amphibia; order Caudata; family Salamandridae; genus Lissotriton; species Lissotriton vulgaris. The sequence goes on from NW_028252156.1 coordinate 94,421, forward strand.
ACGCCGGGATCAACGACCTAATCAAACAAGCATTTGCAATGCAATAGGTCTCGCATTAGGAAAGTTTGAGCTATTGGTATTGTAAATGACAAATTTTGTATTTATGTGTTGGTTTTGAAAATAGCTAAATTAATAGCTTTGTCATTTACAATGCCAATAGTTTTAGCTTTCGCAAATGTGACACCTATAGCATTTGTAATGCAATATGTGTTGTATTTACGTGACTTAGATGTATTGAAATTACAAATAACGAAGGCATTTTTTTAAATAATTAATACTTAAATAAAAGTTATTGTAATGTATAATGGCAATAGCTTAAACTTTTGTAAATAACTTTTGTGAAGAATATGTTTGTGACATTTGTAACATTTGTAATAAAGCTTGAAACATTGAGAGAACATATTTGAACCAGTTGTTGTTGAATGGTTGCACAGATTGATGCTGTGGTGGCGCTGAGTGATGTTGTGGTGGCGACAAGTGATGCTGTGGCGTTCAGTGATGCTGTGGTAGCGCATAGTGATGTTGTGGTGCCCCTGAGTGATGCAGTGGTGCCCTGGAGTGATGCTGTTGTTGTGCGATAGATAGTTAGAGTGAGGGCGATAGATAGCTAGAGGGAGGAGGAAAGATAGATAGAGTGAGGGCGATAGATAGATAGAGGGAGGGCAATAGATAAAGGGAGGGAGGGCAATAGATAGAAGAAGGGAGGGCGATAGAGGGAGGGCGATAGATAGATAGATAGAGGAAGGGTGATAGATAGAGTGAGGGAGGGCGATAGATAGAGTGAGAGCGATAGATAGATAGATAGGCAGATAGATAGAGTGAGGGCGATAGCTATATGTTTTGTATAGCTCGAACTGGGCGATGGATAGAGTGAGGGTGATAGATAGAGTGAGGGCGATAGATAGAGTGAGGGTGATAGATAGATGTTTTATATAGCGCGAACTGGGCGATGGATAGAGTGAGGGTGATAGATAGAGTGAGGGCGATTGATAGAGAGAGTGAGGGCGATAGATAGATAGACAGATAGATAGATAGATAGATAGATAGATAGATAGATAGATAGATAGATAGATAGATAGATAGATAGATAGATAGATAGAGTGAGGGCGATAGATAGAGTGAGGGCGATAGATAGAGTGAAGGCGATAGATAGATAGAGTGAGGGCAACAGATAGATAGTGAGGGCAATAGATAGAGTGAGGGTGATAGATAGAGTGAGGGTGATAGATAGAGTGAGGGTGATTGATAGATAGATAGATAGATAGATAGAGTGAGGGCGATAGAGTGAGGGAGATGGATAGATAGAGTGAGGGCGATAGAGTGAGGGAAATAGACAGATAGATAGATAGATAGATAGATAGATAGATAGATAGATAGATAGATAGATAGATAGATAGATAGATAGATAGATAGATAGATAGATAGATAGAGGGGGATGTAGAGAGAGGGGTGTAGAGAGAGAGTGGGGTGTAGAGAGAGAGGGGTGTAGAGAGAGTGGGGTGTAGAGAGAGGGGTGTAGAGAGAGGGGTGTAGGAGGAGTGGGGTGCAGAGAGAGTGGGGTGCAGAGAGAGTGGGGTGCAGAGAGAGTGGGGTGCAGAGAGAGTGGGGTGCAGATAGAGTGGGGTGCAGAAAGAGTGGGGTTCAGAGAGAGGGCTGTAGAGAGAGGGGTGTAGAGAGAGGGGTGTAGAGAGAGGGGTGCAGAGAGAGGGGTGTAGAGAGAGGGGTGTAGAGAGAGGGGTATAGAAAGAGAGGGGTGTAGAGAGAGAGGGGTGTAGAGAGAGAGGGGTGTAGAGAGAGAGGGGTGTAGAGAGAGAGGGGTGTAGAGAGAAAGGGGTGTAGAGAGAGGGGGCAGAGTGAGGGGGTAGAGAGAGAGGGGGTGTAGAGAGAAAGGGGTGTAGAGAGAGAGGGGTAGAGAGTGAGGGGTGTAGAGAGAGAGAGGGGTGTTGAGAGAGAGAGGGGTGTAAAGAGAGAGGGTGTAAAGAGAGGGGTGTAGAGAGAGGGTTGTAGAGAGCTGTGCCCCTGGGGGTCAATTTGACACTAAGAAGGGTGCTAACGGTGGGTCAGGGGGAGGGGGGCATTCAAAGGTTATGGAGCAGACACAAGGGCACAAATCTCATTCAGTGGGTCCTGTGGGTCAATGTGACACTAAGAAGGTTGCTAACGGTGGGCCCTGGGGGTCAATGACACACTAAGAAGGTTGCTAACAGTGGGTCATGGGGGGGCGGGGTATTCAAAGGATAGAAGCAGACATCCTTATAAAAGCGATAAAAATTGCACGTATCACTGGTGTCAATTTATATTTAAATCAAGATAAGGAAAACTGACAAGTGTGTAATATGTCCCGTGTTCAGTTTGCACACCTAATCATTAACAATAATAATACGTGTAGTGCTTGCTCTCATAACGCTACTAGTAGTAGCGGTCACTGTTGCCCAAAATAATGGTACTTCTTTTATAGGCTAGAGGGAGAGGAAAGGCAGAGCAAGAGTAGGGAGGATACATATGAACCCAAGACGTGCAGGTTGCACACTGATTTCAGTAGTGAGCTCTTAACTCACTGAGCTAGATTCTGAGCCATTGGGCTTCCCTGCTCCATCATTTGAAGCAAGTTGTCCTGGATGCTTTCCAGATTTGCACCGCCTGTAACTACTGCATGAATAGGGATGCTGCTCGTCCCTTTCAAGCTGCTTGCACTTGTTTTAAACACTTTACGTTCGTATGAGCTGATTTGCACGGTCCGTACCATTCGTCCGTCCTATAAATGAAAAAAGCAGGTATGACATTAAGGGCTAGATGTAGGTAATTCCCATTTACAGACTCTTAAATACCGAATTTTACTGATTCGGTATTTAAGAGTCTGTAAATGGGAAGGGGGCAGATGTAGGTAATTTTAAAATCTGAATTACCCAATCTGTAGAATTCGGTATTTACCGATTGTGTAAATACTGGATCGTTATTTCCCATTGATTCCTATGGGCTTTGAAGCCCATAGGAGTCAATGGGAAATACCGATTCTGTATTTACAGACTCGGTAAATACCGAATCCTGCAAGGGTGCAGGGGGTGTCACTTTGACACCCTCTAGTACCCCAAGTACAGGCTTGTGTGACATGTGGCACACATACATGCCCTAAGGGCATATCTGTGTGTCATATTGCACAGGTGTGCATGCACAGATGTGCATACACACCTGAATTCGGTATTTTACCACCCAATGGGATTGGGTGGTAAAATACCGACTCTTAAGGGCCTGTGGCACTGTAAACTGTGCCACCGACATTTGTAATTACAGAATCGGTATATTTACCGATTCGGTAATTTACCGAATCGGTAATGTTACAGAAACGGTAAATATAGCGATTCTGTAATTTTCAGCCCCCTACATCTGAAAACCCTAATACCGGTCGGAAACAGACGAAATCTGCCGTTTCCGACCGGTATTAGGGCTCCTACATCTGGCCCTAGGTGTCCTAGCGCATATACAGACAAACATACAGAAATAATGAGTGCGTGCAATAATAGCACATTAAAGGTAAACGGTTGGCTTTGCCGACAAAGAGAAGCACTGTCACGCTGTTCCCCTCCCAACTTCCAGTGACTGGCGAGTTAAGAGATGAAGGGGAGGTGGAGGGCATTGACTAATGGCAGCAACGGGTGAGGAAACAGTGGAAATGACAAGGGGACGAGGGGAGGAATGCCAGACGGGTGCAAGGGAAGCGGCCAACAGCGAAGAGAAAGAGACGTGCAGTAATAAGCGCTCTGACATCTTCGGGTGAAGTCTGCGCTATATAAAAACACATAAAATAAATAAATAAAAGGAAGGTAGTGATTCCTAATGGTGAGTGTAGGAGGGAGCCTTGTGACAGATGTTGAGAGCCTTAAAAAGCTGAATTAATATGGGTAAGCAAAGATTTGAGTGAAAATGTATTTAAGAGTACGTGCGGGAGGGAATGAGAGTGCCCTGTGTGCGTGCTGTGGCGGGGTGGGCGGAGGAGCTGCAGTCTTTGAAGTCTGATGCCTAGGCACAGACAAATGGTGGTGCGCGATGTGCACGAGGGGGGCGGGGAGCGGCAGCCTTTGATGTCTGATGCCGAGGCACAGACAAATGGTGGTGTGTTATGTGGCTGGCGTGCACGCGCCTGTCTCACATGAACTGTATGGGATCCGCAGCCATTTTGGTAGACTTTTCTTTTCCACTTACTATAATTCTCGCCAGCAATGCGCAAGCGCATTGGCAGGCGAGACCTAAAAACCTAAGGCAGACCCAAGAGACCTCAAGAACTTCCGGCCCATTTCTCTGCTCCCCTTCCCAGCCAAGGTCATCGAGAAAGCCGTCAACAGGCAGCTAACCCGATACCTCGAAGAAAACTGAATCCCCACCCTTCCCAGTAAGTGTTCTGCAGCAACCACAGCACAGAGACTGCCCTCATCGCCGCCACCGACGACATTAGGACCCTGCTGGACAATGGCGAGACCGCAGCACTCATCCTCCTAGACCTGTCTGCCGCTTTGACACCATCTGCCATCGCACACTACGCGCACGCCTCGACGCCGCAGGGGTCCGAGACAAGGCTCTGGATTGGATCACCTCCTTCCTCTCCGGCAGAACCCAGAGCGTCCCCCTCCCCCCATTCCGATCCAAAGCCTCCGAGATCATCTGCAGTGTACCCCAGGGATCCTCCCTCAGCCCGACGCTGTTCAACATTTACATGGTCCCGCTCGCACACGTAGCCCGACAGCACAACCTCAACATAATCTCCTACGCCGATGACACTCAGCTGATCCTCTCCCTCACCAAGGACCCCATCACCGCCAAAGCCAACCTCCACGAAGGAATGAAGGCCGTCGCCGACTGGATGAAGACCAGCCATCTGAAGCTGAACTTGGACAAGACGGAGGTCCTCCTCCTCAGCTCCAACTCTTCAGCCTGGGACGACTCCTGGTGGTTGACGGCACTGGGGGCAGCCCCGACACCCACCGACCACGCACGCAAGCTGGGAATCATCCTCGACTCAACGCTCTCTATGACCAAGCAAGTCAACGCTGTCTCCTCCTCCTGCTTCAACATTCTCTGCATGCTCCGCAAGATCTACGGATGGATCCCGACAGATGCAAGAAAGACAGTCACCCAGGCCCTCGTCAGCAGCAGACTCGACTAAAGAAACGCACTCTACACGTGAGCCCCGTCCAAGCTCAACAAACGACTACGATGTATTCAAAATGCTTCGGCACGAATGATCCTTGATGTACCACGCCACGGTCACATCACCCCCCACCTGAGAAACCTGCACTTGCTCCCGGTCAACAAGAGGATATCCTTCAAGCTCCTCATCCACACACACAAGGCACTCCACAAGACCGGCCCAGCCTACCTCAACAGACAGCTCTCCTTCTACTTCCTTAACCACCAGCTCCGCTCTGCCGACCTCTCACTCGCCACCGTCCCGCACATCCAAAGAACAACCACCGGTGAGAGATCCTTCTCCCACCTCGCCGCCAAGACATGGAATACCCTCCCACCGAACCTACGACAGACGCAAGACCTGCTAACCTTCAGGAGGGTACTCAAGACCTGGCTGTTTGATCAGTAGCGCCCCCCCCCAGCGCCTTCAGACCCTCACAGGTATGTAGTGCGCTTTACAAATGATTGATTGATTGATTGATTGATGTGACTCTGTGATAGAAGAAGCACACATGTCCAAAATACACCAAAATGTGGTCCTCATTGTGTTGGATAAAAACACACAATTGTGACACACATCTTTATACAATCCTCATTGTGATGGGAAAAACACCAATCTCTGTAATAGGCAGCATAATATTTCTTGTGACAGATAAAGGCATACAAACCTGTTGTACACAATTTAATATGGTTCTTAGTTACACCACTGCCTATAGGACCGTAGGTCACATTTAAATAGGAGCTATTGTAAAGCACCAAAGAGCACAATCTTGTGACACACAGTATGAAATGGTTTTCAGTGTCCAGAACAAACGTTCATATGCTTGAAACATATAAAGTTGTGGCAGTGTGTATTACATGTTTAAAATGGCAACACAAAACTGTAACATGCGTCATGATGTGCTCCTTTTTGCAATGGATAAAAGCTCACATGCTATACACGTGGTCACATGAATTGCATAACACAATGCAGTCTTCATTGTGATGGATAAAAATATGTGTGAGATATTGTTTTCAGAGTGAGGTGTTATAGCGCAGAATTAAAACACGCACTGTGATGTAATTCATATTCATTGACAACAGAGGGGACCAGTCTCTCACAGGAATACACATGCAATGAGGAACAGGTTTGTTTCTATTAGGTATCTTAAGACATCAGGTGCTCGATGCACATGATGAACTCAAATGAATTTGTAACTGTGTCACAAGGTCGAGGATGACTTATTGGAGGAGATTCCATACTCCCCGGTGACTATGGTGAATGAGGCACTCTTCCTCTGTGTGCAGGATTTTTCTCCGGTCTGTCCCTTTAAGGAACAGGACTCTGACACCCAAGAAGAAGGTGGTCAGCAAGTCCGGAAGACGTCTCTGCCCCCTGACCAATGGGGAGAGAGAGCCCCGCTGATGAAAGCGGAAATGGATGTTGGAACGGATGCTGAGGAAGAAGTGAGACCTAAAGAACGCGGAGAGAGCCAGGTGAACCAGAGCGCGTGATGGAGAAATGGGACCTCATCGCCTGCAACAAGTGGGGAGGTAACCCCTGCAGAGGAGGAGTCGCCAGGAGGCCAACCGTTTCACGCTTCGCTCTGCCACGCTCTAGGAGGAATGTGGCTGAACAAGGTACAGTCCGGCTGCGGGCTGCTCACGGGCACTGGGCTGGAAGGCACCAAGGTAAGTAGAGGACACACCTCTGCTAAACCGGTGGGTTAACCGGACTACACTTGGTGGTGGTGGCTTCTTTGAGTGTGGTGATACTCCCTGCACTGGCCCTCTACACTTCTACATATTGTCGATGTTCCGACGTTCACCAGTGGTTTTCTGACCGAGGAACATACGAGTCCATGACTGACCTGGTGGCCTCATAAGAGGAAGAACGGAAGCAGTATTCATACCTAAACTCTACTAGCTGTGTAAACAGACGAACTCGGACGTGAAAAATAAAAACATATTCAAACCATACCTAATAAAAGGGATAAAAGAATAAAGTCGCAAGTTGATTCCTTCCGGGGCTTAACCCCTTCCTTGACGACCCGGTGACAAAAATATAATGTAATATAATCCTATTTGTGATTGAAAGAAGTTTATTCTTGGCAACAGTAGTTTAGATAATAGCACATCTCTGCAACAGGCCTAGTGGTGTCGTCCTTGCAGTGCTAGGAAAAAGCTCTGATATGTAACACACAACAACATACAATCCTCGTTGCGATGGATAAAAACAAACAATTGTGATGCACACCAAGACTTGATTCAAAGTATAATAGTAGCTCACTTATATAACTCCCCAAAACACCTGTAACATTCCAAGCTTTGGTCATTGTGCAGGGTATGAGCAATCCACTGGAAAGATTGTGATTGTGACCCTGCTGTGATTCATGTAGACAAACACCTTTATACCCCTTCACCATTGGCTCAATTCCCAAAACCAAGTGCTTTGTTTAGTATCATCATTTTGGATTACAGAGCAAGCTGCTTTTTAATTCACAAAGGTTGTCTTGTTGACTATTAGCTTATAGCTACAGAGGATATATTTCAAGGAGTAGGCTTCATTTTCATTTGAGAATTCCATTTTCCCTTGAAGTTTACATGCTTACATTTCTGAAAATATTACAAAGCAAGTAGAAGTAATAACATTTGAAAAACATTTTCCCCTGTCAAGTAATCCCTTCAGCTATGCCATCTACAATTTTTAGTCTGATTCCTTTCACTTTCCATCCTGGAAACAGATTTAATCCGGCACTTGTAGAAGTGAATCTCAGATTGTTCCCTGGGTGGGAATGGGCTGAAGAATTGTTTGGGGACAGTTACAAAGTAACACATTTGGAGGCACACAACTAGTTTGCAGAGCAACAAAGCCCTTTGAAGATCACTTTCCACACACACAAAAATGTTTGCTCACATTCAATAGTCATCTTTTTCCAAGTGTACATATATGCTTGTTCACATTAGCCTCTGTGCTTTTTTGTGATGGATCGTTCGATGGATGATGCATGTCCTATGGACCAGGCTGTATAGAGCCGTCATTGTGATGGATAAGTGCATGCATTTCCAAAGTACAATACAATATAGTTTTTTTTGTTACTCAAGGTCATACACTTTACTAATACACAGCATAATGTTATACATGCTTTCTGTTAAAGGAATAGGTGATAACACTAATTCACATTAATGTGGTACTTTTAATGATGGATAAATTAACATGAACTTTTTCAATACAATATGATGTCACTCTGTGATGGAAGAAGCACACTTGTCTAAAATGCACCAAAATGTGTCCTCATTGTGTTGGATAAAAACACACAGTTGTGACACACATCTTGATACGGTCCTCATTGTGATGGATAAAAACACTAACCTCTGTAATAGGCAGCATATTATTTCCTGTGGCAGATAAAGGCACACAACATTAGCCCTTGGGATTTTTTGTGATGGTGATAAATTCATGTCCTACGGACCAGGCCTGCATAGAGCAGCCAGTGTGATGGTAAAATGCATTAATTTCCAAGATAAAATACAATATAGTTTTCTGAGTAACCTAAGATCATACACATGACAACTAAACAGCATATTGTTAAAGCATTTTACTGTTAAAGGAGCTTTCTGTTAAAGGAATATGCGAAAACACTGAATCACATTAATGTGGTATTTTTAATGATAGCTACATTATCATGAATTTGCGCAATGCAACATGATATTTCTCTGTGATAGAAGCACACATGGCTAAAATGCCCCAAAATATGGTCCTCATTGCATTGGATAAAAACATGCAATTGTGACACATCTTGATAAGGTCCTCATTGTGATGGATAAAAACACCAACCTCTCTAATAGGCAGCATATTTCCTCTGGCAGATAAAGACATTCAAACCTGTCTCACACAATTTAATATGGTCCTCAGTTTAACCCTTAAAGTGCACATAGGAGCATAATCTCAATATCTCAACACAATTCTGTAACATGCGTCATGATGTGCCCTTTTTTGCAATACATAAAAACTCATATGCTATACACATGGTCCCATGAATATTCGCCTACCACGATATAGTCCTCATTCTGATGCATAAAAACATGCATGTGATTTTTTTCTTTCAGAGTGCAGTGTAATAGCACACAGAGTTAAAACATGCAGTGTGATGCTGTTATGAGTTTGATGGACTACTCTTCATAAACAATTCATATTTACTGACACCAGAGGGGAACAGTCTCTCACTGGAATGCAGTCTTAATGAGGAACAGGTCTGTGTCTATGAAGTATCTTAAGGCAGCCTTATGATCGTATGCAAGCACATCACGAATTCTCTGAAATGAATTACAAATGAAGAGGTAAACCATCAGGCAGTTTTAGTGCACCTCATGATATTGCCCTCTTGGTGATGGTTAACCCCTTCCATGCTCATGACGAACCCCAGCCGTCATGCACTACGGTGCTCGTGTGCTGATGACGGCTGGGGTTCGTCACGGCCTGCCCCTGTTCGTGCTGTTTACAGCACACCAGGGGAATCGCGGCCGCATCGAAGGGGTTAAAGCAGGCACATCTTTGTAAAACAGTGCATGAGATTGTCCTCTGTTATACATAGATACTGTCTCATATTACTAACAGAATTCATGATGTGCTACTTAATGTGATGTATCAAGGCAAACAATCTTGTAACACTTAAAGGCATCTAGTGATCATTGTACTTAATAAACCCACATTAATTTGTAATATACAATGTAATATAATCCTATATGTGATGGAAAGAAGTTCATTCTTGGTAACAGTAGTTTAGATAATAGCACAACTCTGCAACAGGCCTAGTGGTGTCGTCCTCGCAGTGCTAGGAAAAAGCTCAGATATGTAACACACAGTATCATACGGTCCTTGTTGCGATGGATAAAAACAAGCAATTGTGATGCACACCAACACTTGATTCAAAGTATAATAGTAGCTTACTTATATACCACCCCAAAACACCTGTAACATTCCAAGCTATGGTCATTGTGCAGGGTATGAGCAAAGCACTGGAAAGATTGTGATTGTGACCCTGCTGTGATTCATGTAGACAAACAGCTTCATACCCTTTAATCATTGGCTCTATTCCCAACACCAAGTGCTTCGTTTATTATCATCATTTTGGATACAGAGCAAGCTGCTTTTTAATTCACAAAAGTTGTCTTGTTGACTGTTAGCTTATAGCTAAGGAGGATGTATTTCAAGGAGTAGCCTTCATTTTCTTTTGAGAATTCCATTTTCCTTTGAACACGTTTACATGCTTACATTTCTGGAAATATTACAAAGCAAGTAGAAGTAATAACATTTGAAAAACATTTTCCCCTGTCAAGTAATCCCTTCACCTATGCCATCTCCAATTTTTAGTCGGATTCCTTTCACTTTCCATCGTGGAAACAGATTTAATCCGGCACTTGTTAGAAGTGAATCTCAGATTGTTCCCTGGGTGGGAATAGGCTCAAGAATTGTTTGTGGACAGTTACAAAGGAACACATTTGGAGGCACACAAATACTTTACAGAGCAACAAAGCCCTATGGAGATCACTATCCACACACAAAAAATGTTTGCTCACATTCAATAGTCATCTTTTTCCAAGTGTACATATGTACTTGTGCACATTAGCCTCTGTGCTTTTTTGTGATTGATTGTTCGATGGATGATGCATGTCCTATGGACCAGGCTGTATAGGGCCATCATTGTGAGTGATAAGTGCACGCATTTCCAAAGTACAATACAATATACTTTTTTTTAGTTACTCAAGTCATACACTTTATTAATACACAGCATACTATTATAGATGTTTTCTGTTAAAGGAATAAGTGATAACAATAATTCACATTAATGTGGTACTTTCAATGATGGCTAAATTAACATGAACTTGTTCAATACAATATGATGTTACTCTGTGATGGAAGAAGCACACGTGTCTAAAATGCACCAAAATGTGTCCTCATTGTGTTTGATAAAAATACACAGTTGTGACACACATCTTGATATGGTCCTCATTGCAATGGATAAAAGTACTAACCTCTGTAATAGGCAGCATAATATTTCCTGTGGCAGATAAAGGCACACAACATTAACCCTTGGGATTTTTTGTGATGTAGATAAATTCATGTCCTATGAACCAGGTCTGCATAGAGCCGTCAGTGTGATGGAAAAGTGCATTAATTTCCAAGATGAAATACAATATAGTTTTTTGAGTTACCTAAGATCATACACACTACAACTAAACAGCATATTGTTAAACCATCTTACTGTTAAAGGAGCTTTCTGTTAAAGGAATATGCGAAAACACAAAATCACATTAATGTTGTATTTTTAATGATAGCTACATTATCATGAACTTGCTCAATGCAACATGATATTCCTCTGTGATACAAGAAGCACACATGCCTAAAATGCCCCAAAATATGGTCCTCATTGCGTTGGATAAAAACATACAATTGTGACACACATCTTGATATGGTCCTCATTGTGATGGATAAAAACACCAACCTCTCCAATAGGCAGCATATTTCCTCTGGCAGACAAATGCACACAAACCTGTCTCACACAATGTAATATGATCCTCAGTTTAACCTATAAAGTGCACATAGGAGCATAATCCCCATATATATAGGAGCAATTGCAAAGCATAAAGGAGCACAATGTTGTGACACACAATATGAAGTTGTTTTTAGTGTCCTGAACAGATGTTCATATGATTGATACACTTATAAAGTTGTGGCAGGGTCTATAATATGTTAAAAATCTCAATACAATTCTGTAACATGCGCCATGATGTGCCCTTTTTTGCATTACATAAAAGCTTACACGCTATACACATGGTCACATGAATTGCCTACCACAATGTAGTCGTCATTCTGATGGATAACAACACTGTTGTGTTTTTGTTTTAGAGTGCAGTGTAATAGCACACCGAGTTAAAAACATGCAGTGTGATGCTGTAATGAGTTTGATGAACTACAGTTCTTAAACAATTCATATTTATTGACACCAGGGAGGACCAGTCTCTCACTGGAATGCAGTCTTAATGAGGAACAGGTCTGTTTCTATGAAGTATCTTAAGGCAGCCTTATGATGCTAGGCAAGCACATCACATATTCTCTGCAATGAATTACAAATGAAGAGGTAAATCAACATGCAGTTTTAGTGCACTGCATGATATTGCCCCACTGGTGATAGTTAAGCATGCACATCTTTGTAAAACACTGTATGAGATTGTCTTTTGTTATACATAGATATTGTCTCATATTACTAACAGACAGCATGATGTGCTCCTTAATGTGATGTATTAAGGCAAACAATCTTGTAACACTTCAAGGCATCTAGTGATCATTGCACTTAATAAACCCAAATTAATTTATAACATACAATGTAGTATAATTCTATTTTTGATGGAAATAATTTCATTCTTGGTAACAATAGTTTAGATAATAGCACAACTCTGCAACAGGCCTAGTGGTGTCGTCCTCGCAGTGCTAGGAAAAAGCTCAGATATGTAACACACAGTAAAAACGGTCCTCGTTGCGATGGATAAAAACAAGCAATTGTGATGCACACCAACACTTGATTCAAAGTATAATAGTAGCTCACTTATATAACACCCCAAAACACCCGTAACATTCCAAGCTATGGTCATTGTGCAGGGTATGAGCAAAGCACTGGAAAGATTGTAATTGTGACCCTGCTGTGATTCATGTCGACAAACAGCTTCATACCCTTTAATTATTGGCTCTGATCCCAACACCAAGTGCTTCGTTTATTATCATCATTTTGGATACAGAGCAAGCTGCTTTTTAATTCACAAAGGTTGTCTTGTTGACTGTTAGCTTATAGCTAAGGAGGATGTATTTCAAGGAGTAGCCTTCATTTTCTTTTGAGAATTCCATTTTCCTTTGAACACGTTTACATGCTTACATTTCTGGAAATATTACAAAGCAAGTAGAAGTAATAACATTTGAAAAACATTTTCCCCTGTCAAGTAATCCCTTCACCTATGCCATCTCCAATTTTTAGTCGGATTCCTTTCACTTTCCATCGTGGAAACAGATTTAATCCGGCACTTGTTAGAAGTGAATCTCAGATTGTTCCCTGGGTGGGAATAGGCTCAAGAATTGTTTGTGGACAGTTACAAAGGAACACATTTGGAGGCACACAAATTCTTTACAGAGCAACAAAGCCCTATGAAGATCACTATCCACACACAAAAAATGTTTGCTCACATTCAATAGTCATCTTTTTCCAAGTGTACATATGTACTTGTGCACATTAGCCTCTGTGCTTTTTAGTGATTGATTGTTCGATGGATGATGCATGTCCTATGGACCAGGCTGTATAGGGCCGTCATTGTGAGTGATAAGTGCACGCATTTCCAAGGTACAATACAATATACTTTTTTTTAGTTACTCAAGTCATACACTTTATTAATACACAGAATAATATTATAGATGCTTTCTGTTAAAGGAATAAGTGATAACAATAATTCACATTACTTTCAATGATGGCTAAATTAACATGAACTTGTTCAATACAATTTGATGTTACTCCGTGATGGAAGAAGCACACGTGTCTAAAATGCACCAAAATGTGTCCTCATTGTGTTTGATAAAAATACACAGTTGTGACACACATCTTGATATGGTCCTCATTGCAATGGATAAAAGCACTAACCTCTGTAATAGGCAGCATAATATTTCCTGTGGCAGATAAAGGCACACAACATTAACCCTTGGGATTTTTTGTGATGTAGATAAATTCATGTCCTATGAACCAGGTCTGCATAGAGCCGTCAGTGTGATGGAAAAGTGCATTAATTTCCAAGATGAAATACAATATAGTTTTTTGAGTTACCTAAGATCATACACACTACAACTAAACAGCATATTGTTAAACCATCTTACTGTTAAAGGAGCTTTCTGTTAAAGGAATATGCGAAAACACAAAATCACATTAATGTTGTATTTTTAATGATAGCTACATTATCATGAACTTGCTCAATGCAACATGATATTCCTCTGTGATACAAGAAGCACACATGCCTAAAATGCCCCAAAATATGGTCCTCATTGCGTTGGATAAAAACATACAATTGTGACACACATCTTGATATGGTCCTCATTGTGATGGATAAAAACACCAACCTCTCCAATAGGCAGCATATTTCCTCTGGCAGACAAATGCACACAAACCTGTCTCACACAATGTAATATGATCCTCAGTTTAACCTATAAAGTGCACATAGGAGCAAAATCCCCATATATATAGGAGCAATTGCAAAGCATAAAGGAGCACAATGTTGTGACACACAATATGAAGTTGTTTTTAGTGTCCTGAACAGATGTTCATATGATTGATACACTTATAAAGTTGTGGCAGGGTCTATAATATGTTAAAAATCTCAACACAATTCTGTAACATGCGCCATGATGTGCCCTTTTTTGCATTACATAAAAGCTTACACGCTATACACATGGTCACATGAATTGCCTACCACAATATAGTCGTCATTCTGATGGATAACAACACTGTTGTGTTTTTGTTTTAGAGTGCAGTGTAATAGCACACCGAGTTAAAAACATGCAGTGTGATGCTGTAATGAGTTTGATGGACTACAGTTCTTAAACAATTCATATTTATTGACACTAGGGAGGACCAGTCTCTCACTGGAATGCAGTCTTAATGAGGAACAGGTCGGTTTCTATGAAGTATCTTAAGGCAGCCTTATGATGCTAGGCAAGCACATCACATATTCTCTGCAATGAATTACAAATGAAGAGGTAAATCAACATGCAATTTTAGTGCACTGCATGCTATTGCCCCACTGGTGATGGTTAAGCATGCACATCTTTGTAAAACTCTGTATGAGATTGTCTTTTGTTATACATAGATATTGTCTCATATTACTAACAGACAGTATGATGTGCTCCTTAATGTGATGTATCAAGGCAAACAATCGTGTAACACTTCAAGGCATCTAGTGATCATTGCACTTAATAAACCCAAATTAATTTATAACATACAATGTAGTATAATTCTATTTGTGATGGAAATAATTTCATTCTTGGTAACAATAGCTTAGATAATAGCACAACTTTTCAACAGACCTAGTGGGGTGGTCCTCACAGTGATATACAAAAGCTCAGATATAAAACACACATCATATAGTCCTCGTTGTGATGGATACAAACAAACAATTGTGATGCACACCAAGACTCAATTCAAAGTATAATAGTAGCTCACTTATATAAAACCCCAAAACACCTATAACACTCCAAGCTATGGTCATTGTGCAGGGTATGAGCAAACCACTGGAAAGACTGTGATTGTGGCCCTGCTGTGATTCATATAGACAAACACCTTTTATACTCCTTTATCATTTACTGGAGAAGCGTGGCTCAATGGTTAGAGCGGCAGACCCTGATGCAGAGGTCTGGCCCGGCACCAGGGTTCAATTCCCGCCTCGGCGGTTCTTGGACTCAATTTCCTCGGACCTGATAATTCTTGCCTCGGTGCCTAGTCTAATCATGGGTCCCACTCTGTGACGCTGGGCAATATCTTGCTTAATCTCCACAACGGCCCCAGCAGCGCTTGGATGCCTGGCTTCACCTTGGGGGTGCCCAGGAGTAGACATTTCACAGGAATGCCGTGATGGGTTCCACAGCGGTATGAATACAGCGCTATGAGGCCTCTGGGTAGGAGTGTGCTATATAAATACTATACATTTACATTTACTCAATTCACTACACCAAGTGCTACATTTATTATAATTTTGGATTACATGAGCAAGCTGCTTTTTAATTCACAAAGGTTGCCTCGGGGACAGTTAGCATACAGCTACAGAGGATGTATTTCAAGGGGTAGTCTTCATTTTCTTTTGAGAATTCCATTTTCCCTTGAACAAGTTTGCATGCTTAGATTTTGGGAAATATTCTGAAGCAAGTAGAAGTAATAACATTTTAAAAACATTTTCCCCTATGTAATAATCTCTTCATCTATGCTATTTCCAATTTTTAGTCTGATTGCTTCCACTTCCAACCCTGGAAACAGATTTAATCTGGCACGTGTTAGGAATGAATATCAGATTGTTCCCTGGGTTGGAATGGGCTGAAGAAATGTTTGTGGACAGTTACAAAGTAGCACATTTGCAGGCACACAAATACTTTGCAGAACAACAAGGCCCTCTGAAATTCACTAACCCCACACACAGAAGTATTTACTCACATTCACTAGTCATCTTTTTGCAAGTGTAAATGTATACCGGTGCACATTAGCACCTGTGCTTTTTTATGATGGTCGATTGGCTGGATGGTGCATGTCCTAGGGACCAGGCCTGTATAGAGCCCTCATTGTGATGGATGAGTGCACACATTTCCAAGATACAATACAATATAGATTCTTTTAGTTACTTAAGATCATACACATTACTAATACACAGCATAATGTCATAGGAGTTTTCTGTTAAAGGAATATGTGATAACACTAATTCACATTAATGTCGTACTTTTAATGATGGCTAAATTAACATGAACTTGTTCAATTCAACATGATGCGACTGTGTGATAGAAGAAGCCCACTTGTCTAAACTGCACAAAAATGTGTCCTCATTGTGTTGGATAAAAACACACAGTTGTTATACACATCTTGATACAGTCCTCATTGTGATGGATAAAAACGCTTTACTAATACCCAACATAATGTTAAAGAAGCTTACTGTTAATGGAGCTTACTGTTAAAGGAATGTGCAATAAAACTAAATCACAATAATGTTGTACTTCTAATTAAGCTACATTAACATGAACTTGTTCAATATCACATGGTGTGTCTCTGTGATAGCAGAAGCACACATGTCTAAAATGAACCAAAGTGTGGTCCTCATTGTGTTGGATAAAAACACACAATTATGACACACATCTTGATACAGTCTTCATTGTGATAGATAAAAACGCCAACCTCTGTAATAGGCACCACAATATTACTTGTGGCAGATAAAGGTACACAAACCTGTCTCACACAATTTAACATGGTCCTCAGTGTGACCTATAAGTGCACATAGGAGCATAAGCCACCTTTATAGAGGAGCAATTGTAAAGCATAAAAGATCACCTTCTTGTGATACACAAAATATGAAATGGTTTTCAGTGTCCAGAAGAAAGGTTCATATGCTTGATACACATGTAAAGTTGTGGCAGTGTCTACTACATGTTAGAAACACAAAAGAAAACTGTAACATGTGCTTTGCTATGCTCCTTTTTGCAATGTATAAAACCTCACAATTTACACACATGGTCATCTGAATTGCATACCACAATGTAGTCCTCATTTTGATGGATAAAAACACGCAAGAGTTTTTTTTCATCAGAGTGTGGTGTAATATAACAGAGAGTTAAATCATGCACTGTGATGTCGTTATGAGTTTGATGGACTAAAAATCTTAAACAAATCATATTTAGTGACACCAGATAGGACGGACCAATCTCACATGAATACAGTTGTAATGAGGAATTGGTCTATGTCTATTAAGAATGCTACGGTAGCCTTGTTATTGTATGCCAGCACATCACAAAGTCTCTGCGATTAATTACAAATGAAGAAATAAACCAACATGCAGCTGTAGTGCACTGCATGATATTGCCCTCCTGGTGATATTTAAAACATGCACATCCATGTAAAACTATGTGAAATTACCTTCTATGATAAATAGACAATCTCTCATGTAGTAACAGATAGCATGATGTGCTCCTTAATGTGATGTATCAAAACAAGCGATCTTGAAACATGTCATGGCATCTAGTGCTCATTGCACTTGATAAACCCAATCTAATTTGTTACATACAATGAGATATATTCCTATTTGTTATGGAAAGAAGTTAATTCTTGGTAACAGTACTTTAGGTACTAGCACACTTTTGCAACAGACCTAGTGGGGTGGTCATCACAGTGATAGGAAAAAGCTCAGTTGTGTAATACACAACATCATGTGGTCCTCATTATGATGGATAAAATCAAACTGCTGGGATGCACACCATGACTTGATCCAAAGTATGATAATAGTAGCTCACATATATAACATACCAACACACCTGTAAAAATCAAAGCTATGGTCATTTTACAGAGCAGGAGAAAACCACTGGCAAGATTGTGATTGTGACCCTGCTGGTTCTTTTTTTTTTAAGGTTTCAAAGAAAGTTTTATTCGGCTGACGCGTTTCAACCAAACTGGTCTTTCTCAAAGCCAATACATACTTGGTGATTATACCATATCACCTATAAACACCAAGCTCACATATGAGTAAACATAGTGAAAAGACTTTGTTGGACCTTGTACGATGCCTAGAACCTTTGGAAGAAAGCCTGGCATTAATAGGTCTAGGCAGCGTAAATAAATTAACACAAGTGCATGATTTACCTTAGCCTTTCACATGATCACAAAATATATAGGGTCATCAAAAATATGTATAAATATTTATCTTAATAACAGATAAACATTTAAGTTCTACTAAGTTTCTAAACTTGCATAATTAATGAAAAGCACATACTCGACACGGGTACATTGAGAAACGCCACCCGAAAATAACAAATCCAATGCCTGTCATCCCGGCACACCATGCGCAGCCGCCACGCCGCTCCGCAACCATGACCCTGCTGTGATTCATGATGCTTTTTCAATAAAGGATTTAATAGCGCACAATGTTGCAATATGAAATGTGATATAATCATTTTAATGGACTAAACTATCAAAAACAACTCCTGCTTATCAGCACCTAAGAGGAACAATCTCTGTCAGGAGTGCACTCAGAATTGGATACAGTTCTGCCTCTATCAAGCATCTTAAGGCAGCCTTATGAAATTTTTGTGCAGTGTAATGCCGGCGGTGGGGATTGCGAGTCTTTCAATGAAGGGCTCAGCTCCTTCAATTATGTATAAGTTCCCGATCGAGTTCCTCCTCTGCTGCATCATCTCTCCCAGGTATGCCAACAATGCGGAAGTCATTGAAATACTTGTGTTCCCCGCCACTGGCATTACACTGCACAGAAATGTCAATGCATCACGGTTTCTGCCAGAAATCATTTGCTTCACATATTATTATTATTATTATTAATGATATTTCTAAAGCGTGAACAAAGGCCCATGGGCGTCTCGGCGCTAAGATATCTGTAATATTTAACCTGAGAGGGGAGAGCTGAGTCTAGTGATTAAAGAGCCAGGTCTTAAGTTGCTTATGAAAGGACCAGAGGGAAGGACTGGCTTTAATCAAATGGGGCAGCGTGTTCCACAATTTTGGAGCTGACACCAGGAATCTTCTGTCACCCCAGAAACAGTTTTGGTCCGAGGAACCACAAGATCAATTAGACTTGAAGAACGTAGTGTTCTGGACGGACAATAGGGAATCAGATTTTGGACAAGATATGCTGGTCCCATATTATGCAAGGCCTTGTACACAATACAGAGAGTTTTGAATTTTATTCTGTTTCTGATGGGTAACCAGTGTAACTCTCTGATTGTGTCCGAGGCGGATTGATATTTGGGAATTTTTCCCAGTAGCCTGGCAGCTGAGTTTTGTATAATTTGCATTTTGTTTAAAACTCCTTCTTGTGCATTGAGGAATAAAGCGTTGCAGTAATCCAAGGTGGACAATACAAGGGAAGTAACCAGGGTTTTACCATCTGTATCAGGAAGAAAGGGGAGGATTTTTTTGATGAGTCTTAGTTTGTGGAAGGCTGAGGAGGTGATCTGGTTAGCGTGTGGATGGAAAGTGAGGCGGTTATCAAAAATGACTCCCAGGTTTCTCACCTTACTGACAGGCTCGGGAGGCGAGCCTAATGAGGATGGCCACCAATTGGATGACCATTCCGGAGTCAGCGGTCCGAAGATGACTACTTCTGTCTTGTCGGAATTTAATTTTAGGCAATTGGAAGCCATCCAGCTCCCAATTGCTACCATGCCTGATTTAAGATCTTCCGCTATTTTATGGCCGTTGTTCTTAATGGCAAGGACCAACTGTGTGTCATCTGCATAGGTAGTAAGGCTCATCCCATGTGCACGAATAACATTGGCTAAGTCCGACACATAGATGTTGAAAAGTGTCGGACTTAGGGATGAGCCTTGAGGTACTCCACATGGCAGGGACAAGGTGGAAGAGTGAAAGGGTCCCATTGTGACCACCTGGGTTCTATTGGCCAGAAAAGAGGCCAGAAGTTTACTGGCATTTTCCTGGACACCCATGTTTTCGACACGGTCGATCAACGTAGCATGATCGACCGTGTCGAAGGCTGCCGATAAATCAAGCAGTATCAAGACTGCTGTACCCCCAGCATCGCGGATGGATCTAATATCATCCACCGCTTTGATCAGAGCCGTCTCCGTCCCATGGAATTGGCGTAAGCCAAACTGGGATTCATCAAGTAAATTATGTTGCTCTAAGAACGCGGAGAGTTGTTGATTCAGAGCTTTTTCAGCTTTTTTAGCCAGTACTGGTAGGCTGGCAATAGGTCGATAGCTCTTAGGTTCTTCCATGTCGAGATGTGGCTTCTTTAAGAGTGGTTTAATGAGTTTTTTTTTTAGAATATCAGGGTAAGTGCCTGTACTAAACACTGCGTTGAAGATAGAGGTGATGGCAGAAAGAACCGTTTCAATAACAGGTAGCAGTACTTTAAATGGACAGGGGTCAAGAGCAGAACCTGATCTAATGGTGGATATAATATCAGCAATCTGGGAACTAAAAATTTCTGCGAACTGAGAGTGGATGGGTCCAGTATGGGCGGCGGTCGACAAGTTGGGAGGGAGTTTGGTGTTATTAGCAAAGGCAGAATAGATGTTGTTGACTTTACTAAAGAAGAAGCTGGCTATGGCGTCACAGAGGGGTTGTGAGGGAGGTGGAGTCAGGTTTGTGGAGTATCCTGCTAGCTGCTTAGTAGTTTCGTACAGAGCTTTATTGGAGTTTTTGGCCATTTCGATTCTAACGCTAAATAATTTTTTCTTGGCCTCATTAATCATAGTTTTATATTTGGCTACCGTTTCTTTATACTTAATTTTGGCTTCTACAGAGTAGTCTTTCCTCCAGTGCCTCTCCTTATTCCTACACTGTTGTTTTTGTTCTCTTAAGGCCTCCGAATACCAGGGGGCCGACGGGGTAGATCTATTGCGAGACCGTTGTTTAACCGGGGCCAGGGAGGATGCCGCCGAGCCCACCCACTCATAGAATTGGGAGGTGGCGGTGTTAGGGTCGGTTGATAGAGGGGGAGTGGATTTGGTTAAGAGAGTTTTCAGGCTGGAACTATCAATGTCATTCCACGCCTGGAAGGACTGTTGAGAGTTGGATGGTAGTGTGGAGGCTCCAATGTCTTGAATGGTTAGTGACGCCATGATGGCATGGTGGTCTGACCAAGTAACTGGAAGGATTTGAGAGACTTGTAAATCCTGTGAGTTGGTAAAAATGCCATCCAATATATGGCCCCCGTCATGTGTGGATGATTTGACCAACAATGGGAGACCAAAGGTGGTCATATCTCCTAGAAGCGCAGCAGTATCTTTGTCCTCTGTTTTGTCAAAATGAAAGTTAAAATCACTGAGGACAGTGAGGGAACTATCAAGGGCTGAAGATTCCAGAATGGACCTGAGGTTGGAAATGAATCCGGTCCTTGATCCTGGTGGACGATACAAAAGGATCCCATTAAAGTTATGGGAGGGAGTCAGTTTGATAGAAAATTGCAGAGCTTCACAGGATGGTAGTGAGATCATGTTGGTTCTGGCGATAAAAGTGTCGCGTAAAATGACGGCAATCCCACCACCTTTCTTGCGTTGTCTGTCCAGTCTATGGATGGAAAAGCCTTTTGGAGCTGCAATCACTATATCTGGATCGGACGAACTATCCATCCAAGTTTCTGTCATAAATAGTACGTCTAAACTATTGTCCTCCATCAGGTCGACTACGTCCTGTCGGTGTTTCCCGAGCGAGCGGACATTAATAAGGGCAAGTGAAAAAGATTTGGGTGATTTATACTTGGTGGTGGGGGGAGGATTTAGATAAAGGGGTATCTGTGATTTACAACAGGGACAGAGTACATAGGATGTACATCGTACATGAGGAGAGGAACCATGTGGGGCCCCCATGAGAGCCATTCACAAAGCTACAGCTTGAAAGCCATTAACAAGTCCCCCCTGTCATCATCTAATTATTTTGAAGCATGAATATCATATTGAAGCACCAGCAACCGCCGCAGTCATTTCTGGACACAACAAGAGAAAAAGGACCACACCCCTTGAGTTCATAAGGCATCATCACCCGTGAGAATTCCCTCACCTCAAATGTGAATGACCAAGTCCTGGTCCTGAGGAGAACCCTGAAATCAAATAGGGTTCTGAAATGTGTCGACCCCACCCAGCCAGCAATAATCACCACCAATCAACCGACCCATACCGAGTACAAACAGGACATTTAGGCCTGGTGTAACTGTTTAACTGCTTCGCTGGTTATGGCAGGTGTATGTAGTGAAACACATAACTGAATTGTACCGCCATTGTTCTTTATGTTAAAATAAGGACTGGTCTATTGTTTTGTCATGTTTGGTCATTTCCTAAGTATTTGTTATATGTCCAAAGTACTGTCACCATTGTGTTGTTGATATATGTTGGTACTAATTGTTCTTCTTTAAGACATGAAAGAAATATCCATCTTGTTTGTTCCACAAATAAATGAACAAACAACAAGTGTAAGGAAAACAATATAACTACTTGAGAATCTAAGGTGGTTATTTATGAATGTATTTATTCAAAAACGTACGTCCAGACCTTTTTCTTGTTTCCAACTTTCTAAAAAGTGGCATTTTTAAAATTGAGGATTGAAATATGAATTTACCATTCAAGATGGCTTTAAATTACTCTGATACCATTCATGACTTTCCTACCTGCTCCCAATAAAGAAATTAACACTTATTAAATGTAATAAGGTACCCAATGGTATGCTATGAAAGAGGCAGGCCTTGCAATAGTGACTACCAGGACAGGTCAGATTAAAAACTACATGTCCAACTTTTTTAAGTAAACTGCACCTTGCCCTATGTGCTTTTGAGGGCCTAACCTATAGGTGACTTATATGTACTCAACAGAATGGTTTACGCTTGGTAAAAGGTTTAGTTTGACAGGTGGAAATGGCAGTTTAAAATTGCACCCACAAGCTGCACTGGCAGACCAGGGACAGGTTAAAAAAAGTCTACTTAAGTGGGTGGCTCAAAAAGTGCTGTAGGGACACTAATAGCATTTAATTTACAGGCCGTGGGTGTACATGCAATATTACTTTACTAGGTACTTGCAAATAAATTAAATGTGACAATGGGGTCTGTAGCCCAATTTTATCATGTTTTAGGGAATGTGAACAAGCAGTTTAGCACTGGTTAGCAGTCCTAAGGCCAACAAAAGCAAATTCAGAAATATAGTGGGGGTGAAGGCAATCAGCTTTGGGGACGACCACCCTAAGGCTGACTGGTCTAACAAGCATTGACTTGTAACACACTCCATAATATTTTTCTCCTGGTGATGTTTAAAGCATGCAGAACCCTGCAATACACAGTATGAAAATGTCCTCTGTGATGAATAGGCACCCGCTCATATTACTAACAAACACCATGATGTGGCCCTCAATGTGATGTATCAAAGAACAAAATCTTGTAGCATGCCATATTATCTGTTTCTCAGTGTGAATGGTAAAACCACATGCAATTGTAATATACTAGGTGATATAGTCCTTATTGAATAGAAAAGAAATTCATGCTTGATAACAGTAGCTTTGATAACAGCACAAATTTGCATCAGACCTAATGGTGAGGTAATTGCTATGAGAATAGGGTCAGATGTTTAACACACAATATCATATGGTCCTCGTTGTGATGGATAACAGATCACACTTTTTTGACACACACTAAGATATGATCCATATGATGGCAATAGAAGCACAGACATATCAGGCACCTAAACATGTGTAAAACTCATAGCTACAGAAAGACAAAAACCTATGTATCCCCATTTTAAAGATCAAAATAGGTTCAGCTCTACTCTTGCCTTCCAGGTCTTATCTGAGCGACCTCAAGTTCTTATGTTGAAGTTGACGTTTAACCAGCTTTTCACAATTTATGGACAGAATTTACTTACAAATTGTCAGATGCCATAATTAGAGTTGGATGAATGGGATACACCTTCACAAACGAGATGGAGATCCCGTCTGCAGTTTTACAAGGGCTACAATGCCTAATCCGGGCCCTACATTTTTTACCACTTTAAGAATATAGCACATGTGGCTGGAAACTGAAAAACAGCTCTTCACTTCGCAAATGTTCAAAATACCAACTGAATTGAGGATGCAGAACTACACAAATTCAAAGGGAAACACAGTGAAAAGATGGATATTTTAGCAGTTAGGAACTATTTTTTAAAGGTATTGTCTAAATAATACACTATTTGAAATCCAGTATGGTCAGTTAAATATACGCTGGATGAAATAAGAAAGCAGTGTTTGCTAAATGCATATGTATTCTGTAATAAATTGTCAGTCACATACGAAAGGGATCCAAATAAAGGCTGTTTTTTTGACAAATATATACTGTACCAAATAGGAAGACACTATATGTAAAATATAATCTGGTCCTCATAAACAGCCTTGTATAAAAACACACACCGGTCCTCGTAAAGCTGTTTGCTGTCTTTATGTAGTGTGTAAAAATGGTCTTCATAACTCTTGGATACGGGACATATGCGGTCCTCATAAGGGGGTTATGTCAGAAAGTCTCAAAACTATTCCCATAATCGTTTTTTGAAAATCTGATATAACTTTCATACTGTCATTATAGTATAAACATAAAAAGTATGATCATTTTGATTCTCTGATGATCAGAAAGGGTGGCCCTCATAATGTAGGTTTTTTTCACTGGTCTTCATAGAGTGATATAAACATGTATGTGTGTGTGTGTGTG